>NW_027510595.1:4225000-4525000 GCF_048772815.1 Callospermophilus lateralis
AGATAGAAATTCTGGCAATAATGGCTAAAGAAAAAATTATGTAACATTCCAGAAAACACTGAAAGAAAACAATTTTCTTAACAATTTACATTATCTTGGAGAGAATTATTAAATATAATGAAAAGGAAATGTGAAAGAAAACAAACAGATCGGTTAACCTCCTTTTTTGTTCACATTTTAAAACAATCCTCAACAGCTGTTTACCCAATTTAAATTAAACCATTTAAATAATGTGAATAAAAAAATATTTGGATCAATTTTTTCATGAGCCCTCATCATATATGATATATGGACATATGAACATTCAAACATATAACACAAAACACAAGTGTGCACACATAATATAATACATACAACACATAACCTAATAGTAAAGGCCTTATAACTTTTTACATGTGAAATCTCCATTGCAATGTTTAAAAACTCTATTGTCAAAAAATAGAACTGATCACCAAAACATTAAACTAGGTATGTATGAGCTCAAAAAAACAAAATAAAATGTGGGAAAAGGCAATAATAAAATAGATATTGAAAAAAGCATCCTGGTTCTATCTTAGATGTAAGGGTAGCCAAACTGGAATTTTGGATATCAGCTGATATGGACTTGAGTCAAATCATCTTCTTTTTGTTCTGTAGAAATCGCTTCAGTTAATCTCTCTGGAATCCAAATCGGCTGTTGTTCTCTCTGTGGAAACACACAAACAGGCCCCTGGCTCCAGACAATCATTGGGTCAGGACCTTGGTTAATCTCTCTGGAATCCAAATCGGCTACTGTTTTTCCTGTGGAAACAGACAAACAGACCCCCGACTCCAGACAATTACTGGGTCAGGACCTTTCCATTGTCCTGTTAGAATATCTTTCCAAAGAACCTTGGGCTTATGCACATTTTTTGGACACATATGCCTTTCCCCAGCACTAAGTCCTGATGAATCCAAATTTTAAAAGTTTAGAATAAAAAGGGTTATTTTAAGTTTGTCTTTGGGGATTATATACCCTTTCCCAATTGCGTCTTTTTTGCTTTAATAGGTACTTTTTAATAGTTTGATGAGCTTTTTCAACTATGCCTTGTCCCTGTGGATTGTATGGGATTAATGTTATATGAGTAATGCCAAATGATGATCAAAATTGTTTAAAAGAGGTAGAAGTATAACCAGGGGCATTATCTGTTTTTAACTGTTTGGGAACGCCCACAGTGGCAAAATTTTGTAAGCAATGAGTGATAATATCTTTAGTTTTTCTTCGGCATGAAGGGTGCCCATCAAAAATCCAGAAGAAGTATCAACTGTAACATACAAATATTTTAATTTTCCAAATCCTGGCAAGTGTGTGATGTCCATCGGCCAAATATGATTAGGTATCAATCCTCTAGGATTGACTCCAAGATTAACTTGTGGTAAAAAGGTCACACAATTTTGACAGTGTTTTATTATTTGTCTAGCTTTTTCCTTAGTTATTTTAGAAGGCTTTTGTAAGGTATTAGCTTTGACATGGAACTTTTTTACGAAAATTTATAGCTTCTTCTAGTGTAGAGAAAATATGTATGTCATGTGTACTTTTATTTGCTAAATCATTGCCCAAACTGATGGCTCCAGGCAATCCTGTATGTGCCCTGATATGTCCTATAAAGAATGGATCTTTTCTGTCCCAGATTATACTTTGTATAGTGGAAAGCAAGGAGAAAACAGTAGAGGAATGGGAAATCCTACCAGCATCTTCAAGGCATACTATAGCATTAACTATATGCTGACTATCAAAAATAAATTAAATACAGAATCTTTAAACATCACAAAAGCTTGTAATACTGCATTAAGCTCTACATTTTGAGCTGATTGTTTGGGTACTAGAAATGTAAAAGTTTGATCAGGTGTAACTATTGCTGCTGTACCATTATTTGATCCATCAGTAAATATATTTGGAGAATTCATGATAGGTGTTTTTCTTGTCAATTTTGGAAAAATTACAGGATGCGATGACCAAAAAGACAATAAAGGATTAGATGGTAAGTGATTATGAAATGAAACATTAGATTTGCACATGATTATTGCCCAAGTATTTAACTCATTAACTAACTCATCAATTTGATTCAGAGTATGTGGAGTAATAATTTTATTGGGAGCAATCCCAAGCACTCACTTTGCTGCTTTTATTCCTTTGGGTATTAATTGTCCTATAGCCTCAGGGTACCTAGTAAGAATAGTGTTAGGAGAATAAGATAAATGTATCTATAATAATGGACCTTCTTGCAAAAATACTCCAGTAGGAATATTTTTTGTTGGTAGACAATAAATAATAAAGGCAAACTTATATCAATTCTATCCAATTGCATATTTTCCATATATGTTTCAATGATTTTTAATGCCTTTCTTGCTTCAGGCGTTAACATGTACCGTGAATTGGGATATGATGGACCTTTTAGGATATCAAATAAATATCCCAACTCTCCTGTTGGTATACCTAGATAAGGCCTTATCCAATTTATGTCTCCTAATAACTTTTGAAAGTCGTTATGTGATTTGAGTTGATCTACTTGTATTTGAATTTTTGGTGGCAGTACATGGTTGAGGATAATAGAACACCTAAATAATTAATTGGAAAATTTAATTGTACTTTATTGCTATATCTAGATTATTTTTTAATAAGTTTGTAAGTGTGGCATAACATTCTAGCAATGTGTTTTTAGCTTTGTGTGCTAATAATACATCATCCATATAGTGAAATATTTGTAGTTCAGGATTTTGATTTCTAAGTGGCTTGATTACTTTGTTAAAATAAATTTGACACATTGTTGGGCTGTTAGCCATCCCTTGAGGCAGTACTTTCCATTCATATCTCTGATCAGAACCTTCATGATTCAGTGCAGGGATAGTAAATGCAAAACGTGGACTATCCTCAGGATGAATTGGAATTGAAAAAAAAAAAAACCTTTAATATCTATAAGTAATTTTGTTAAACCCTCCTCCTATGGGCAATTTCTTTTAAAATGTCCAGTTTGTTCACAGTTGTAGCATGTTCTTGGCCTGGCATCTAATGCCTGTTTTAGTGCAGCTGCCACAATTTGCCCTTCTTCATTAATGTCTCTGGCATCTAAAGCCTGTTTTACTGCAGTTGCCACGACTTGCTCTTGTTCATTAATGTCTCTACATAATTTAATATATGTGTTTAAATCTTCATGTTTCCATGGTCTAATTATATCTCTGCACCAACTATTCGCTTGCTCATAAGCCAGTTTTTTTAGTAATAGCATTGCTTGTTCTGTTTTCCCAGAACCTCTGGTACCTGTTTGAATAAGCCTATCGACAAATTCAGCATAAAGTTAATTAGCTCCTTGTATTACTTTAGATAATTGACCTTGTAAACCTCCAAGTCCTTGTAAAGTATCCCATGACTTAATTGCATCTACAGCAATTTATGCACATACACCAGAATCATATGCAATTTGTTGCTGCTGATCCTCATAAGGTCCCTTTCCTAACAACATATCTAGATTTCTCTGAGAATAACCAGCTGCTGCATTTCGCATAGCCGTCTCCTTGCAAAATTCCTCATTGTCAACCTTCCATAACAGGTATTGTCCTCCATTTAGCACAACTTTACACATATTAGCGCAATCCGCTGGCTTCATGTTCAAGTTGTTAATGGTTTCGACCATGCTTACAGTGAAGGGTGCTTGAGGACCATAGGTTGTTACAGCCTCTTTTATCTGCTTCACTGTTTTGAAATTTAAAGCATGGTAAACTCGCTGCCCTCCTACCTCAAATATAGGGCATGTTAATATTTGAGATCTTGTCTCAGGATCCCAACTATCAACTGTGGGGGTTGGGGGCTTCCCAGCATATGGTGGTGGCCTTGTTAGTTGGACACTTACGTCCTCTGGTGATAGAAAAGTATTAGTAGCAGTCTCCTGTAGAGGTGGTTCTGTTGGTTGGACACTTACACCCTCTGGTGATAGAAAGGTGTTAGTAGTAGTCTCCTGTTGTAAATTTCCCCCTGATGGCTTTTACTGTTTTACACTTTCTTTCTCTGTCTGACTAGCTTGAGAGGCCTTCTCTTTTACATGATTTTTTTCCTCTGTCTGACTGGTTTGAGAGACCTTCTCTTTTACTTGAATTTCTTCCTCTGTCTGACTAACTTGAGAGACCTTCTCTTTTACTTGAATCAATATGTCTTCTCCTTCCTCTACCATTGTCTGAACTAAAGGCTTTTGACTAAACAAACAAGATACGAAAGTCCACAATGGCAATGTGCCAACTGGCAGAGTCCCTGGGCTTTTCTTTTCTATTCTTTTTAAATCTTCACCATGATGGTTCCATTGTGATATATTTAACAACTCGTCCTTAAAAAGCCATGGGCTACATTTTTGTATTGTATCAACGTATGCCCTGACTGCTCTTAATTTTACTGGGATGCCTCCTTCCTCTAACAATTTACTTAACACTTTTTCAGTTTGTTTTTTTTTCTAATTTCTGATGCCATATTTCTACTATAAAACAACCCAACAAGATAACACCAAACAAAACAGAGATAGAATGAAATAAAAATGGAAAAACAAAATATCATTATAGCCTTTTTCTCTATCTGTTCCTCAGACACAAATTGTTTTTCCTCAGATGTGAGCGGTTTTTCTTCCGTCTCACTCGTCTCCAGGGACAGGCAATTTAAAGCAAATGTGAAGCAAAACAAAAGAGGAATCTTAAAATGGCTACCCATCCTCTTGTCCTGCCCTCAGGGGCAAGCAGTTTACCTTATCAGTTACCCTCAGTCGCTCCCCATGCGAGCCACCAAATGCTGCAGTCTGGCTGGGCACAATCAGGAGCCACTTTTCAAAAGAAAGCAACTTTATTTTTAGAACCACACACACCAAGCAAAAGAGCCTCTCAGGAAAAACCCTCAGAGCCCCAACTGTCACCACCGGCTTCCCACAAGCCTTTCCCTCCCACACAAGCCTCTCTCCACTTCCCACAATCCTTCTGCTCTTGAGGCCGATTGGCTGGGTCACGTGTGGAGTCAAAAAAGTCCCCCAATGGGCAGCTCTGTGATCTGAAAAGGCAGGGAAGCAGCCCAATGAGCATCACCGCAGAGGAGCCAATCAGCTAGATGTTGCTGGGGCCGCTGTGAGCCAAATATCAGCTGGCAGTCTGAAAGGGTGGGGAAACAGCTCAATGAGCATCTCCAATGAGCATCACCGCAGAGGAGCCAATCAGCTAGATGTTGCTGGGGCCACTGTGAGCCAATCATCAGCCGGCAGCTGAAAGTTTGCAGGCAGCTGGAAGTTTGCTGGGCCCCTTAGGCTGCAGCTATGAACAGGAGTTGTATGCACCATTCACTGAAGGTAGTTTTCAGTACTAGGAAACAAATATGTATTTCAGGTGGATGAATATTTCTGACAATAATCTGGTGAAAAGTTGATTATAAATCCACATACTTGAACATGAATGAATTTAGGGAGTGCAAATAAGACATATATATTTCATATTTTGAAAAATCTGTAGAGTGTGTGTGCATACACACACACACACACACACACACACAGATATTAAAATGTAGCAACATATATGCCAATCGAAATTCACCATGAAATACACATCATTCACAGATCCAAACATATTCAATTTACTTAACAGGGATTTATGTATAATGTTGTTCTACTAGGAGGCTCTCCCATAGTTTGAATTTCAGTTCCAACAGCGTTTACGAGGAGTGATCCCTTCTCAAAATTTGTATCTGCCAAGTCAGCCACCTCACAAGAATGTAGGTGTGATACCAGCTGGGATTCGATATGTGCATATAAAAATACATGTGCTGAATAGGCTACACACAAAGGGAGACAGGAATTCACATATTTGTTAACTTTAAAAACACATGGATATCTATTTCAATTAAAAATAGACTGGATTTATAACACCTAACCTTTATCATGCAAAAGGCAAGTTCAAGAATACACCATGCCTCTTCTGAACTGCTTGTATTTCAATTCTGATTTGGTTACTTTTCTGCATCATATTAGAATTAGTAGTCAGAGTGTAGTAGGGTATAAGTTAGTGTCAGGGATTCAGTATTTCAAATGGAAAATTGGAAAATGAATCCAATGTGTATGCAATATGTGTTACACAAATAACTTCCCACTCTAATTCAGAAAATGGCTTGACATAACCTTCGCCCAAAGAAAGACAAAATTAGAGGAGAAGAGTCAGAAAATCTCTAAATACATATATGGAATGGAAAATTCTCAGAAGTTTAAAACTTTTGAGGCTTTAGAGGAGCTTCCAAAACTTAGGGACAGGGTAAAACTCCACAAACATGGAACTCTACTGGCCTAAAGACTTCTGGAGATACTGACAATGAGGTTGGGCACTTGAAATATACGTTGTTGTCAGGAGCTTTAGCTTCCTTTTTAGTGAGAACATCAAAGCTGAGTCTGCATCTATGTGACCTGGAGGATATGGTTTCCTATTTTTCAATGAACATGA
Source organism: Callospermophilus lateralis (assembly GCF_048772815.1). NCBI lineage: Eukaryota > Metazoa > Chordata > Mammalia > Rodentia > Sciuridae > Callospermophilus > Callospermophilus lateralis. The sequence goes on from NW_027510595.1 coordinate 4,231,469, forward strand.
GGCAGCAGTGTTGAATTTTCTCTTTGTAGCTAAACTGTGACCACTTAGGGCTAAGTGTCTCCCCATGTGGACTTGAAAGCCATTTGGTCATCCTCCAGTGTTCGTGTTATTTCTTGCTCCTGCACTGGGTGTTTTGTATTTGCTTCAAGGCATATAAGGAGTTCAACTGAGACACAGTCCTAGAGGGTGTCCTGTAATATGTGGGGGGTCAGGGTCTGCAGGAGAATGCAACAACCAGGCTTCTATCCAACATTGCTTGCCCCCTTGATCATAGCAACCAGATTGTGAACATTGCCCTGAAAACTCTCTATGTAACAATATGCCTTTATATACAAGGGTGTGCTGGCTGCACCATGTCATTCACAAGCCATTTGGAGCCAGTGTAAGATCCACATGACCCCACCACAGATGTTTTATCACACACCAGCACACCACTGCTCTAGGCCTACTACTCAGAAAGCTCCAACTTACTGACATCTCAGTTCTACACCATTTTCATGAAACACAGTCAATCAAGGCACTGTCTGGTACCCTCATGATCAGCAACAGGACATCCTAAGGTTCTCCAGTGCCACCTGGTCATGGAAATTTTAAAAATGAAGTTTTTGAAATTTCATAAATGAAGTTGAAGGCACTGTGGGTTTCAATTCATTCAGGAACCATTAAATGATGAGGAAGCTCATTTCAATGAAAGCTCTGGAGAACTCTCAGAGACAAGGCTTCCAAAAGAGTAGGCAAAAGGTCACATTGTGGTCTACAATGTGAGGTCCATGTGTGTTTTTACTCTCAACTACGGCTGCCAATCTTTCAGAATAAAATCATGGCATATCTTGGATGAGATTCCCAGTGCTCTGTGGAAAGCGCCCCTGGGCGTAGATCTCAGTTTCCAAGGACGACTCTCATGGGTGGACTCCTAAAATCCAAACACAATACATGGCAATACTTCTCTGAGGTCAGTTACAGAACACAGTCTCTAAGGGGAATCACACCTGAGTTCAATCCTAGGTGGACCCAGTCATCTCTTCCAAACGCCAAACAAATGACCACAATTAAAACCAAAACACTCCCACATGGCCCTTATCTTCTTCCAATAGACACACATAATATCCATTGGCTGGGGGTTTTCATGAGGGGCGCTGTGCAAGACAGTGTCCAAAATAAACTTCCTTGCCCCTCATTTGCCTAAAGTAAGGGTGTCCTGGACACCCTTCCTGTTAACCATGAGTGATCAAATAGGACTGCTGTTAATACTGTTCCAATTCTCCAATTTGAGGCCTACTGGCTCTGGGGTTTAGATTCTTTATGTGAATTGGAGTTATGAGAAAACCCACGCATCTCTGGGCTAGCCTCTGCAGGGCTTTGAAGAACTTATTTGACAGAAAGATCCCGATTCACAATTGATAAAGGTCAGGATCCTTAGAGGAAGGCGAGAGACTTCATCCACAATGACTGCTCTTTTGGCCATTTTGGTTTTGGATACAGAAGAGATTTTTCTTTAGATCCCTCAGGTGCTGAAAATCTAACCACAGCATCACAGAGGGCAAAGAGGCTTATTCAGACCCATCCCATTTCAAAGCAATTAAGCAAAGAGCCACAGGTGATGCCCATTCATTACAATTTGAAAACTGTTTGCTTCAGCCTTCACCAAGGGGTGGCCTGAGGCAAAGACCTTCCTGACATTCAGGGCAACAGAACAATAGGTAAGTAAAAGGCCCAAAGCAGGGTTTCCCACTGAGACTCTTCTGGTCACGCTGGTATCTGAGTTTTCTGAGATGCTCGCCATTTCCTTCAGCTATCCAGTACATGGCCATGTCACAGAGTTTGGTGGTGGTACATATCTTGAACACAAAACCATTTGCCCATTCTGGACAGTGCCCACAATTCAGGAAGAAAACAGAAACTTAAGGAGATAGGAGGTGTTGCCAATCGAAAAGTCAAACCGCAGTCCATTCACAAATTGGGCAGAATGAATGCTGGGAAGCTTTCTACTAGACAGGACACATCCATTGATACATTCTCTTTTCTAATGTCGACAACCACGGACACAGTGGGATACACAGACCTAGAAACACTCGCCTTGTCAAATGACTTACTAGCAATAGTCCACTCCAAACCAAACAAACTGCTTTTCCTATCAATTCTCAGAACATGTGACAAAGCCACAAACACACACCCACACCCACAAAGGCAACTTCTTTACCCAAGAAGGTCTGTGAATATCCGGAGTGTCCTCTGACTGGTTGGCCATTATTTGTTCCCCCAAAATGGCCTGTCCTGTCTCAGATCTGGTCTCCTTGGCCAACACTGTGAAGTTGTCAGGAGCCAGGGGTGAGCCACTACCTGCTTTGTCATGAAAGACCCCTCTTCAGAGCTTTCCTGGCATTTGGCCATCCTCATATCAGTAGGTACCAAAAAAGACTTACTCTGTTCTTGGTAAATCCAAATAAGTTAGCCCACTGGGACTGTGACTGGGACTGTCTCTGGATGCCAGGCTTCTTGGATCCCAAGTTCAGAGAGCTCCATCACCAACAAATTAGTTAGTTCACTTCCTTCAGGAACTGAATTATGACACTACCTTGGCAACCACTTTGTTTTAACAGTAGCTTCGAAGAGTCTCATGTGATGGAGGCTGCCTCTACTTCCTGTGACAGTTTCACAAGTTAAAATGGTATATCAACCATAGGCACCTGGGAACAGCTCACCATACAAGCCTCGTTTGGTCCGTCTTCTCTACATAAAGAAGAAAGTGGCTGATTCAGACAAATCCCTTCATTCTGAGCAGGTTGTTTGCCATGGAAGATGACTTTTGCTCTCTCAGGTCCTAAATAGCTGCATACATCTTCTCCAGGGATCATTTCTGCATGGACCTTGAGGTTCTCTGCCGGTGGAAGATCCCCTCTATTTCTGTATTGTAAGACAAACTCTGTCCCTGCTCTTCTGTATAGTTAGATTGAGGGAAAAGTGTATGGTAAGGCTTAATAACAGGTTCGATTTGGCTTAGGAATCATTCTGATTGATGAATAATGGTATTGGGTACCTGTGATATTTACAAGAATATACAAGTGAAATATAAGTATGAAAACAGAAATCTAGGTAAGATATGAAGCCCAGAAGAGCATTAGGCCCTTGATTAGGATACTTAGCTTTGAATTTTGTTCTGCACAGATGTGTCAGATAAATCGATATACCATGGCATAGGACCTTGTACCTTGGATGATTGAATGTTGAAGAGAACATCCAGTCAAACAGGGATAGTCGGTATTATTAGAAAGATAGTTGGTAGGTTTAGGAAGAAGGGTGAGCATAGGATTGGCAGCAAAAGTTCTTTAGCAATTGGGTTTCAGATAGAGAGTGAATGTAAAAGTTAGTATATGTGAAGAGTCAGTCACAATGATGAACTGGGGAAAATATATAGGAAAGCAGATATGAATACAGACATTATGAAATCAGGCAAAGTATAAAGTCAGTGATAGGATTAGGCATTTTTAACAGGGTTGTTGTTGAATATATAATCTAAGGAAGAAACAAATATGTACTCAACAATAGGATTGACATTTGAGAGCATTAGGCAACCTGCACATAGATGTTTTTAGTAATCCATGCTCACTTTCCATTTAGGCTTTCGTACAATCAAAGTGTGACCTTTGCTTTTTTGTCGAGAATATTACTGTGATAAAATGTATATGGACATCAGGTGACATGAGTATTTCTTCCACCATTTCTGTGAGCAATATTTTGAAGACGTATAAATAAGTGTTGGGTGTAAAATTAGGTGTACCTGGAGACTTTGGATATAGAGATAATGCATGAATTGACCATCCTGAGAATAAATAATATAACTGGTTCCAACTTTAAATAATTTTTTGAATTGATATCTGAAAATATACAGAAAATCTTATATTGCTATACAATCATTCATTCCATCCTGTTACATTCTAATGGTAATATGAGTGTTATGGTTTATCATGAAGAGTGTGTGAGTTTTGCTTCAAAAGTGATTGTGGAAGTCAAAAATAATGTGTTTGGCAAGAAGTCTCATGAAAAGACCAGTCAAGAGACCTGGAGGAATAAATGTGTTCTGAAGAAGGAATTGATTAAACATGAAAAAAAAATTCTTATAAATTTGTGAAACTCTGGATGAAATATATATACTATGAGATATATATATATATACTATGAGATATATATATATATATATATATATATATTTGAATATATGTAGAATACATAGGTAAAATATATGTATGAAAACAGAAATCTAAGTAAGATTTGAAGCCCAGAAGGGCATTGGTCCCTTGATTGGGACTACTTAGCTTTGAATTACTTTCTGCAAAGTTGTCTCAGATAAATCCATATACAATGACATAGGACCTTGTACCTTGGATGATTGAATGTAGAAGCGAACATCCAGTCAAAAGGGATAGTTGGTAGTGAAAGTTTAATAAGATAGGTACTTGTCACTTCCTTTGTTTCTGTACGCTTAATAAAACACTGTTGAAATCTTGAGAATTGTTTGCTAATCTTGTTCCCAGAATGTGCTGTCCCCATCTCCCAAACTGCAGATTGTACTCCCTCACCCGGTTAAGCGCTAACCGCCCACTGACCCTTACCCATCAATAAACTTCCCTCCCTGCCCTCTCCAAGAAAAGTATATAAGCTCTGCTGAAGCTGTTCTCAGGGCTCTCTGCTCTATTCAAGTGAACTCTGAGCCCCAGCATGCTGGACCCCCAGTAAATCCTTTGCTGTTGCATGTTAAAGTCTCTTGGTTGTCCCTTCCTCTGACACTAGCCCGACCTTTACATATGGAGGTTCCACAGAGATCAAGCAGCGGTGGACGAGAGACCCCAATGGACCCCCCTCAGATAAGTAAGGCGCCTCTTTCTGGTTTCAGGTTTCATGTTAGGGTTTGGCAAAATGGCTGTCAATGAAGAGTGTGAGCTCTCTCTGATGGTGGCTGACAGTCGTGTTACAGAACCACAGGCCACGTCCCTGGAGGACGCCTGAGAGGACTCGGGAAATTGAGGAACAATAGTCTCCTTGACTCAGTGATATTTTTTTTCGGATTCAGTATTGCCAGTCCATCGGATTTTGCCGGCTACTCAGTCATGGTCTCAGTGTTGAACGTCCATTGCCTGTCTTTATTGTCTTGTCTTGCCTGTGTCATGTGTCTTGCTTTCACTGTTTGTGTATCTCTCATTATGGAACAGAGCACTTCAATGCCTCTGTCCCTGACCCTTGATCACTATACCAAAGTCCGTTTAAGGGCTCAGAATCTCTTTATTTCAGTAAAGCTCCGGATGTGGCAGACTCTCTGTACCTCAGAATGGCCCACCTTTGGAGTCGGATGGCCCCTAGAAGGATCTTTCTACTTCCCACTAATTTATAATTCAGAGATATTGTCTTTCAGCCATGGCCAGATAGTCATCTGGATCAACAGCCATATATTTTAATTCAGCAGGACCTCTGCAAATTTCCTCCTCAATGGGTCAAGCCTTTCCTTGCCCCTGCCCCCGCAATGACTCCTTCCCCCAGGAACTCACAAACACTCTGCTCCTCCTCCTCCTCCACACTCTGTTTTCCCTGTGTCACCAGATTTGAGTCTACTGGACTCTCCTCCCCCTCCTTATCCCCTGCCCTCATCCTCTAACCCCCAACACCCTCTAAGTGATACCCCTGCTGCTGACTCAGCCTCTCCTCCATTGAAGGAAGCTAAGCCGGCCCAGCGCCCTCCAGGTAATTCCCCTGCAGCACACACAGCACCTCCTCCCATGGAGGAAGCTGGCCCTGCTAAAGGAACTCGCTGGTGGTGAATGATTGAAAACCCTGGAACTCTTGGGATGCCTCCCCTTCGACCCTATGGACCAATGATTGACAATGGCCATTGGGGGAAAATTCAAGCCTACCAGTATTGGCCGTTCTTCTCTTCAGACCTATGTAACTTAAAAAATAGCAATCCCCCGTTTACCGAGGACCCCACCCGGCTCTCAGGTGTGGTTGAGTCATTGATGTTTTCACACCAGCCTACTTCGGATGACAGCCAACAACTGCTAGGGACTTTCTTCATGACAGAGGAAAAAAAGGGAATTCTCCAGGAAGCTAAAAAAAAATCCTTGGACCAGGTTTGCATCCGACACAACTTACCAACATAATCAAAGCCGGCTTTCCCTTGAACCGACCCAACTGGGACCCCAACACCTTTGAAGGTAGGGAGCATCTGTCCACTTATCGCCGGGCTCTAATAGTGGGTCTCCGAGCAGCCGCTAGTGACCAACTAATTTGGCCAAGGTAAGAGAGATTATCAGGGGCCTGATGAATCTTCCTCTATGTTTCTAGAGAGAATTATGGAGGCATATAGGAGCTATAATCCTTTTTATCGTCAGGCAGAGAATCAAAAGGCATCTGTCACGATGGCCTTTATTGGGAAAACTGCCCTGGATATTAAAACAAAGTTACAAAGCTTAGATTGATTACAAGATATGACTTTGAGAGATTTAGTCAGAGAAGCTGAGAAGGTATACTATAAGAGAGAAACTGAGGAAGAGAAGGGAGCAAATGGAGGATAAAAGAAACAAAAGGCAGAGTAAGGCGTTGACTAAGGTCCAGGTCACAACAACAAATAGGCCAAAAATTAAGAAACAGGGAGACAAGAAGGTATACGTTGGCCCACGACAGAGGCCACCCTTGGCCTCAGATCAATGTGCCTACTCAAACAAAAAGGACACTGGGCCAAAATTGACATAGAAAGCGACAGCCACGCCAGCCAGCCATTCTGACTCTGGAGGATGACTAAGAAAGTCGGGGCTCAGATCCCCTCCCCGAGCTCAGAGTAACTTTTGAAGTGGAGGGGACCCCAGTAAACTTTGAAGTGGATACAGGGGCAATATACTGAGCCCATAAGGCCACATTGGGCCCTCTATCAAATAAAAAATCTCTATTTCAAGGGGCTAATGGCAGTAAATATCGGGCTTGGACAACTAAGAGGACCATGGACCTGGGAAAAGGAAAAATCCATCACTCCTTCCTAGTAGTCCCAGAATGCCTGGCCCCATTGATCGGCGGAGATCTGCTCACCAAGCTCTGGGGGAAAATAAATTTTAACCCTGAAGGCCCTTAAGTGGAATTTCTAAATCTTTCAGTAAAAACTCCAAGAGCCACGGCTCTAACTATGTCAGTAGAAAATGTACATCAACTCACTCACCTTGGTTCAAAGAAACTGCAGGCATTCCTGAAGGATCAAGAACAGAGTTTTCCACTAACAGACTCACAGTGAAGAAAATAACTGAATGGGTAACAAAAGCCTGTCGGGTTCATCAATTGGTAAATGCTTACCCTTCCAAGCTTCCTGTATGAAAGCACATACGAGGAACCAAACCAGGACAATACTGGGAAGTGGACATTACTGAAATAAAGCCAGCAAGGTATCAACTTAAATATCTCCTAGTCTTTGTAGATACATTTTCAGGATGCATTGAAGCCTTCCCCACAAAAAAAAAGAAAAAAAAAAAGAAAAGAAATAGCGCAAATTTTGGTCAAGAATATCCTAGAAGATATTTTTCCAAGATACAGCCTGCCTAAGTTAATAGGGTCTGATAATGGACCGGCGTTCATGGCCCAGGTAAGTCAGGGGTTAGCCAGGACCCTGGGGATTAATTGGAAGTTACATTGTGCTTATAGACCCCAGAGTTTAGGACAGGTAGAAAGAATGAACCAAACCATTAAACAGACCTTAACAAAATTAAGCTTAGAGACCGGAATAAAAGATTGTACTATGCTCCTGCCTTATGCACTGTTAAATGAAGAAAATACTCACTCTGATTTTAGTGTAACCTCACCCCCTATGAAATTCTCTATGGTGCCCTTCCTCCAGTAAGGGACCTAACACCAACTCTAAGACCTTACAATCCCTTCCACACCAGCTTGCTTGACAGACTTAAAGCTCTTGAAAGAATTCAGTGACACCTGTGAAAACCGCTGGCCACTGCCTACCAAACTGGGGACGAGGGGACTCCACATCGATATCAAGTAAGAGACTTTGTCTTCATAAGACGACATCAGGTGACATCGCTGGAACCCCGCTGGAAAGGACCATTCCAGGTGCTACTTATAACACCTACAGTGGTAAAGGTAGATGGAATCACTTCCTGGATGCATGCCTCTCATCTCAAGCCTGCGCCCTGTCCAGACATTGACTGGAAACTGGAATTGGCTGGAAACTGGAAAAGACTGGTAACCCTTTCAAATTGCACATTCGCCGTGTGGATAAGGCTATAGACTCTCCCCTTGACCACCAGTATTTCTAACCCTCATCACCCCTTTCAGCAGCGATGGCTGATCACAAATCCTACTGGACAAGAAGTTTAATCAATCTTGCATACAGCCCCCTTAGGGACCTGGTGGCCATCTCTCCACCCAGACATTTGTCAGCTGGCTATATGTCTTTCCTATTCAGATATCCCTGAAGAAGAGGATCCCACTAAAATTCCATTAAATCCCTTCCGTATCATATGTAATGGAAACAAACATTATGGATGTAGGGACACGTGAGCCAGATGCAGGTCGGCTAGCCTAGATTACTATGTTTGCCCGGTGAACTATCAAAGCCACAAACAGCCATGGCTGTGTGTGGGAAAAGCCGACTTCTTCTGTAATCAAGGGGATGTGAGCATACAGGGGCTGCACGATGGAACCCAAACTCCTAATCAAATTCAGTACACAGCATTGGCCATATTACCAATAAGATAACCTAAATCGATGGCACCCAGAGGGGTCTCTAGATCCTCAAATTCTGTGGAACCTTTTTAACTTTGGGAAGGACTCAAAGGCGTGAAAAGAGATTCCCCTATGTGGAGGCCTTTTCCGTCCTTCGCTCACATCCTGAACTATGCTTCTCCAATAGATCCTCACCCTCAGCCTTCTGCTCTAGTCTCTCTGCTGTCACTCCCACCTCAACAACCTGATTTCTCCCATCCCGTTACTTGATCAACAACCCAAACATCCGCCGGTTCTCAGACCATTGCCCCCTTGCTGAGGTAGCAGGTACTTAGTTACCACTCTACCCACTCACTCCTCTCTTCTCCTGTCAGCACCCATACGGGGTTTCACCAGGTCCTTTTACCAGCTAACCTAAAGCTCAAAATAGCTGAGAAGACCCCTATCCAAGATGTAATAAAAATGGTCTTTAAAGTTGCTTTGTCATCACTGAAAACAGGTTACTAAGAATTTAAAGTCCCTCACAGGCTTTTTGGATACACACTCCCATCTTCCCCTCTTTTCTACCTGTTCTACTGCTCAAGTTTTTGTTGCTAGAAAATCCCAAACCCCTTTCCCATTATTCTTTTACATCTCTCCTTACTCATTCTCAGATCCTCGGAACTGCTCTAAGTCCCGCCTTCCCTCTCTTTCCCCTCTGTTCCACACCCACAGAAAAGTCTTAACTGATCTTCTCCAGATGTCTTCACCATGGCTGACTTTAGGACGTTCAGCAAAAGAGTCCCTATAAAAGAGTTCAGTGTAGACAAACTTCCTGTTTTCATGTGGCCCTGTTCTACTTGGCCACTGGCTAAAACAATCAGTACTTATAAGCTAGACACCCCCTTACTAGTTTTTCACAAAATATGTGAACAAGGCCTCTGACTTTGAGCTGGGGCTTCAAAGAGATGGCTACATTTCTATGATAAAGAAGTTACCAACTGGCTCCATGGTAATAGCTGGCAAGCGGAAAAAAGAAAGGGATGAAATATCTCTCCCCCTCCCAGGTGTCCTTGAAAAGTTAATTTGCTCAGAACAGAGGAAAAAAACATAAAAAAACTGCTTTTTGTGAATTTCTGCTGACTGTGAACTTCTGAGCACATTCCCTTACATGTTGGGTACAAAATTCTGAAACTTCCTAAACTTGGGGTTCATGGGATTAATTGATTACAACAGAAGCAATGCCCTCTGAATCCGTTTGCAACCAAATAGGACTGTTTCCCTAGCTTTGGTGCTATCTTAGGTGCCTTGTCTTGACTGTTCCTACAACAGTATAATTCTATATACTTAAACATTTTTATGTTTTCATTAAATGGTCAACAGTGGTGATTAAATGTGTAATGGTGCAGAGGTTACCCAGAGTGCTCTATCATGATGCAGGTTCATTTGAAGATCAAACAGGGGGGCATACAACCCGGTTCCACAGGGAACATATATCCCTCACTTCAGCCATCCTATTAGGAATACGAGTTGCTGCAGGGGAGGTCACAGGAACCACTCCCTTGGTCCATGGTACACAGCAAAATACCCAATTAGAAGCAGCAATAGACCAAAACTTAAAGATATTAGAAACCTCCATCACAGCTTTGTGGGAATCTTTAACCTCTCTCTCTGATGTTGTTTCATACAACAATCGAGGGTTGGACCTCCTCTTCATGAGAGAATGGTGCCTTTGTGCTGCATTGAGGGAAGAATGTTATTTTTATGGCAACAAAACTGGAGTTGTAAAAAATTTATGAGTAAAATAAAAGGATGCCTTGAAGAGTGTCAACGAAAGAGAGAGGCCCAAAAAGGGTGGTTTGAGTCTTGGTTCACACAGTCCCCCTGGTTAACTATACGTTTATCAACCTTGGCCAGTCCAATAATAATACTCACATTCTTGCTAACTATAAAACCCTGTTTGCTCAACCATGTATTTTCATTTCTCCAAGCTCAAATTAGACAAGTTAAACTTATGGTAATACCCCACTAGCAGACATAGAATGTGACACCACTCCAATGATCACTTTTATGATTAAAAGTAGCCAGAAGAAGACGTGGGGAATGAAAGGTTAATAAAATGGTACTTGTCACTTCCTCTTTTTCTGTATGCTTAACAAAACACTGTTGAAATCTTGAGAACTGTTTGCTAATCTTGTTCCCAGAATGTGCTGTCTCCAACTTTCAAAATATATAATGTACTCCCTCTCCCGGTTGCATGCAAACTGCCCACTCGCCCTGACCCATCAATAAACTTCCCTCCCTGCCCTCTACAAGGAAAACACATAAGCTCTGTTTAAGATGTCCTCAGGGCTCTCTGCTCGATTCAAGGGAGCTCTGAGCCCCAGCATGCTGGACCCCCAATAAACCCTTTGCTGTTCCATGAGACAGTCTCTTGGTGGTCTCTTCCTCCGACGCTCACCTGAACATTACTTGGATGATTGAATGTAGAAGAGAACATCCAGTCAAAAAGGGATAGTCGGTAGGATTAGGAAGATAGTCGGTATGTTTAGGAAGGAGAGTGAGTATAGGATTTGGAACAAAAGTTCTTTAGCAATAGGGTTTTGGTTAGAGAGTGAATGTAAATGTGAGCACATATGAACCATCACAATGATGAACTGGGGAAAATATGTAGGAAATCAGATATCAATAGAGACATTACGAAATCAGGCAAAGTATAAAGTGTGTGATAGAATTAGGCATTTTCAACAGGGTTGATTTTGGATATATTATCTTAGGAAGAAACGAATATATTGTCACAAATAGGATTGACTTTTGAGAGCATTAGGCAACCTGGACATGGATGTTTTTAGTAATCCATGTTCACTTTACATTTAGGCTTTGGTAGAAACATAAGTGTGACCTTTTCTTTTTGTGTCCAGAATATTACTGGGTTAAATTGTATATGTAGATCAGGTGACATGAATATTTCTTCCACCATTTCTGGGAGCCATAATTTGAATACGTATAAATTAGTATTGAGTTTACAATGAGGTGTACCCTGTGTCTATGAATATAGAGACAATGCATGAATAGACTATACTGTGAATAAATAATATAACTGGTTCCACTTTAAATAATGGATTGATTTGATATCTGAAAATATATAAGAAATCTTATATTGATATACAATCATTCATTCCATCCAGTTATACATCTAATGGTAATATTAGGGTTATGGTTTATCATGAACGGTGTGTGAGTTTTGCTTCAAAAGGGATTATGGAAATCGAAAATAATGGGTTTGGTAAGAAGTCTCATGAAAAGACCAGTCAAGAAACATGGAGGAATACATGTGTTCTGAAACAGAAAATTATTGAAAGTGAAACACATACCCATAATTTTGCTAACTTGTGGATGAAATATATACTCTATTATGTGCATTACCTGAAGAAATAGTAATGTACCAGTGGCGAATAAGAATGAACATGAAAATACACATCATGTCCCATAGGAATCTACTTGCATTAATGAGAAACTGGGTCAATTATTGTAGAAATATTAGGATATGTATGCACCATTCACTGAAGTTAGTTTTCATTACTAGGAAGCAAATATGTATTTCAGGTGGGTGAATATTTCAGAGAATAACCTTTTGAAATGTTGACTATAAATCCACATACATGAATATGAAAAAAATTAGGGAGTGTATAATGAGGCATATATATTTTATATTTTAAAAAAATCTGGAGTGTGTATATATACACACAGAGAGAGAGAGACATTAAAAAGTAGCAATATATATGCCAATCGAAATTCACCATGATATATATATCTTAAACAGATAGAAAAATATTCAATTTACTGAACATGGATTTATGTATAATATTGTTCAACTAGGAGGCTCACACATAGGATGAATTTTCAAATCCCATATCGTTTAGGTGGAGTGATCACTTCTCATCATTTGTATCTGTCAAGTCAGACACCTCACAAGAACGTATGTGTGATACCAGGTAGTATTCTATATGTGCATATAAAAATAGATGTGCTCAATAGGTTACATAAAATGGGAGAGAGGAATTCACATATTTGTTAAATTTAAAAATACATGGAGAACTATTTCAATTTAAATCGACTAGATTTATAGCACCTACATTTTGTCATGCAAAAGCCTTGTCCAACTATACACCATGCCTCCTCTGAACTGCTTGTATTTATATTCTGTTTGGGTTATTTTTCTCCATCTTATTAGGATTAGTAGTCAGAGACAAGTAGGGTATGGGTTAGTGTCACGGATTCAGTATTTCAAATGGAAAATAGGAAAATAAATCCAATGTGTATGCAAATATGTGCCACAAAAAATATTCCCACTCTCATCCAGAAAAATGCCTTGAAATTATCTTCGCCCCAGGTAAAACACAATTAGAAAAGAAGAGTTAGAAAATCTGTGAATACATATGTGGAATGGAAAATGCTCAGGAGTTCACAACCTTGGAGGTGGTAGAGGAGTTTCCAAAAGTAAGGGACAGTGTAAACACTCCACAATCATTTAGCTATGCTGGCCTAAAGACTTCTTGAGAAACTGCCTCTGAGTTTGGGCATTTGAAATATATGTTGTTGTCAGGAGCTTTAGCTTCCTTTGAAGTGAGACCATCAAACCTAGGTCAGTATCTATGTGACCTGGAGGACATGGTTTCTTATTTTCCGATGAACATGAGGCAGCAGTGCTGAAGTCTCTTTGTAGGTAAACTGTGGCCTCTTCGGGCAAAGTGACTCCCCGTGTGGACTTTGAAGCCATTTGGTCATCCTCCACTTTTCGTGGTGTTTTTTGCTGCTGCACTGGGAGTTTGGTATTTGATTCATGACATACAAGGAGTTCAACTGGGACACAGTGCATGAGGGAGTCTTGTAACGTGTGGTGGGTCAGGCTCTGCAGGAGAATGCACCAACTGGGCTTCTATCCCACATTGCTTGCCGCCTTGACCATAGCAACCTAATTCTGAACATTGCCCTGAAAACTCTGCATATAACAAGATGCCTTTTCATATAATGGTCTCTTGGCTGCATCAAGTCAGTCACAAGCCATTTGGACGCCAATGGCAGATCCACATGGCCACATCACAGATGTATTATCACACACCTGCCTACCACTGCTCTAGGCCCACTACTCAGCAGGCTCCAACTTACTGGCATCTCTGTTCTACACCATTTTCATGAAACCCAGTCAATCAAGGCACTGTCTGTTACACTCATGATCAGCAACAGGACATCCAATGGTTCTCCAGTGCCATCTGGTCATTGGGAATTTCAAAAATTTCATGGTGTTTATCTTTCCATTTTTCAAGAATGAAGTTGGAGGCACTTTGGGGTTTCCATTCATCCAGGAACCATTACATGGGGAGGAAGCTCATTCCAATGAAAGCTCTGAGGAACTCTAACAGGCAAGGCTTCCCAAACACTGGCCAAAAGGTCACATGAAGCCAGGCCCATTGAGGTCTACAACGTGAGGTCCATGTGTCTTTTGACTCTAACTATGGCTGCCAAGTTTTTCAGAATAAAATTATGCGATATCCTTGCTGAGATTTTCAGTTCTCTGAGGAAAGCCATCCTGGGCCTAGATCTCAGGTTTCAAAGGCAACTCTCATGTGTGGCCTCCTACAATGCCAACACAATTAATGGCAATACTTTTCTGAGGTCAGTTCCAGAACTCAGTCTCTAAGAGGAATCACACCTGAGTTCAAGACCATGTGGACCCTGTCATCTCTTCCAACCGCCACACAAATGACCACAATTAAAACCAAAATATTCCCACATGGCCCTCATCTTCAGCCGTATAGACACTCATCATAAACTCTAGCTGGAGGTTTCCATGAGGGATGCAGCCAAAGACAATGTCCAAAATATGCACCCTTGCCCCCCATTTGTCTAAATTCAGTGTGGCCTGGACACCCTTCCTTTGAACCAGGAGTGATCAAATAGGCCTGCTGTTAATGCTGCTCTGCTTCTCCAATTTGAGGCCTACTGACAGTCAGGTATAGATTCATTATGTGATTTGGCATCATGAGAGAACCCAAGTACTTCTGCAGGATTTGAATAACTCATTTGACCCATAGGAATCCTATTCTCACTTGATGGAGTTCCGGAACCTATCAAAGGAAGGCAAGAGACTTGATCTACAATGACTGAACTTTTTGCCATTTTGGTTTTGGATGCACACATGGGATCTTCTTTACATCTATCAGGAGCTGAGAATCTTAGCCACAGCCTCAAACAGGGCCTAGTGTCTGATTAAGACACCATCCTTTTCAAAGCAATTAAGCAAAGAGGCACAGGAGATGCCCATTCATTTTCATTTGAAAACTGTTTCTTCAGGCTTCACAAAAGGGTGGCCTGAGGCAAAGACCTTCCTGACATTCAAGGCAATAGAACCATAGTTAAGCAAATGGACCAAAGCAGGGTTTCTCCACTGAGACTTTACTGCTCACACTGATGTCTGAGTTTTCCGAGATGTTCCCATTCCCTTCAGCTATCAAGAACATGGACATGTCACAGAGCTTGGAGGTGGTACATATCTTGCACAATAAATCATGAGCCTATTCTGGAGAGTGGCCAGAATTCAGGAAGAAAACAGGAACTTAGGATGTTAGTAGGTGTTTAAGATCCATAAGGCAAACCACAGTCCATTCATCAATTGAGCAGGATGAATGCTGGGAAGCTTTCTACTAGACAGGACACCTCCATTGATGCATTCTCTTTTCTAATGTCTAAAACCACGGACACAGTGGATACACAGACATAGAAAGTCGCCTTGTCAAAAGACTTACTAGAAACAGTCGACTCCAAACCAAACCAACCACCTTTCCTACCTATTCTCAGAACATGAGACAAAACCGCAAACTCACACCCACACACAAAGGCACCTCCTTCCCAAAAGTAGGTCTGTAACTATCCGGAATGTCTTCTGACTGGTGGGCCATACTATGTTCCCCACAAAATGGCCTCTCCTGTCTCAGATCTTGTCTCCTTGGCCAACTCTGTGATGCTTTGAGGAGCCAACCGTTAGCCACTACCTGCTATCTCAGGAAAAGCTTCTCTTCAGAGCTCTACAGACATTTGGCCATCCTCACATCAGTAGGTACCAAGAAGGTCTGATCTGTACTTGGTAAATCCAAACAAGTGAGCCCACTGGGACAGGGACTGGGACTGGCTCTCGGTGCCTGGCTTCTTGCATCAAAATTTCCGAATGTTCCATCACCAAGGAAGTTAGGTAGGTCACTTCCTTCAGGAACTGAAAGAGGTCACTGCCTTGGCAACAACTTTGCCCTAACCATTGCTTCCAAGGGTTCCATTAGATAGAGGCTGCCCCTACTTCCTTTGAAAATTTGACTAGTTTCAATTGTATATCAAAATAGGCACCTGGGAACAGCTCTCCATGCAGGTCTGGTTAGGTCAATCTTCTCTACATTAAAAAGAGAGAGGCTGATGCATACACATCCCTTTTTCCTGTCTAGATTGTTTGCCAGTGAAGATGGCTTTTGCTCTCACAGGTCCTTCATAGCTGCTGACATCTTCTCCAGGGATTATTTCTGCATCGAACTTTGAGGTTCTCAGCAGTTGGAAGATACCCTACATTCCTGTATTGTAAGGCGAACTCTGTCCCTGCTCTTTTGTAATTTTAGATTGAAGCAACAGTGTATGGTTAGGGTTAATAACAGGTTCGATTTGGGTAAGGAATCATTATGCGGGATGAATAATGGTATTGGGAACCTGCAATATTTATAGGAATATAGAGATAAAATATAAGTATGAAAACAGAAATCTAGGTAAGATTTGAAGCTCAGAAATGCATTGGGCAACTGATTGCGATACGTAGCTTTGAATTACGTTCTAGATACATGTTTCAGAAAAATCGATATACAATGGCATAGGATCTTGTACCTTGGATGATTGAATGTAGTAGAGAACATCTACTCAAAAAGGGAAAGTCAATAGGATCAGGAAGATAGTCAGTATGTTTCAGAAGAAGAGCGAGTATAGGATTTGGACCAAAGATCTTTAGCAATAGTGTTTCCGTTACAGAGTGAATGTCAATGTCAGCACATGTGAAGTGTCAGTCACAATGTTGAACTGCGGAAAATATGTAGGAAAGTAGATATCAATAGAGACATTAGGAAATCAGGCAAAAGTATCAAGTGAGTGAAAAAATTAAACATTTTCAACAGTTTTGAGGTTGAATATATAATCTTAGGAAGAAACAAATATGTAGCCAGCAATAGTATTGACATTTGAGAGCATTAGGCAACCTGGTCAGGGATGTTTTTAGTAATCCATGTCCAGTTTACCTTTAGGCTTTGGTACAATCATACGTGTGGCTTTTGCATTTTGTGTCCAGAATATTACAGTGATAACATGCATATTTAGATCAGGTGACATGAGTATTTCTTCCACCATTTCTGGGAGCAATATTTCAAATATGTATAGATTAGTATTGGGGGTACAACCAGGTGTACCCTGTGTCTATGAATATAGAGATAATGCATGAATAGACCATACTGTGAATAAATAATATAACTTGTTACACTTTAAACAATGTATTGAATTGATATCAGAAAATATATAAAAAATCTTTTATTGATATATAATCATTCATTCCAACCATTAATACATCTAATGGTGATATTACAGTGATGGTTTATCATGAAGTGTGTGTCCGTTTTGCTTCTAAAGTGATAAAGGAAATCGAAAATAATGTGTTTGGATAGAAGTCTCATGAACAGACCAGTCAAGAAACATGGAGGAATACATGTGTTCTGAAGCAGGAAGTGATTGAAAGTGAAACAAATGCCTATATATTTGCTAACCTGTGGAGGAAATATATATCCTACGATGTGCATAAAATGAAGAAATTTTAATGTCCCATTGTTGAATAAAAATGAACATCAATATACACATCATGTCCTATAGGAATCTACTTGCTTTGATGATAAACTGTGTCAGTTACTGTAAAAATATTAGGGTTTGTAAGCACGATTCACTGAAGTTAGTTCTCAGGACGAGGAAACAAATACGTATTTCAGGTGGTTGAATGTTTCTGAGGATAATCTTATGAAAAGTTGATTTTATATCCACATACATGAATATGAATGAATTTAGATAGTGTTTAATAAGACACATGTTTTTCATATTTTGAAAAATCTAGAGAGTATATATATATACATATAAAACTCATGGAGAAATATTACAATGAAAATTTGACAAGATTTATAACACATACCCTTGATAAAGCAGAAGGCAATTCCAAGTATATACCATGCCTCCTATTAAAGGCCTGTATTTTTATTCTGTTAGTTTTCTTTTTATCCATCATATTAGCATTAGTAGTCAGAGTCTATTAGGGTATGTGTTAGTGTCGGGGATCAGTATTTCAAATGAAAATAGGAAAATAAATCTAATGTGTATGCAAATATGTGCTACACAAAAATCTTGCCACTCTCATCCAGAACAATTCCTTTACATTAACTTCACTCCAAGTAAGACACAATTAGTGGAGAGGAGTTCGAAAACCTGTGATTACATATGTGGAACTGAAAATGTTCAGGAGTTCACAAAATTGGATGTGGTAGAGCAGTTTCCAAAAGTAAGGGAGAGGTTAAACACTCCACAAACTTGGAGCTCTGCTGGCCTTAAGACTTCTTGAGAAAATGCCTCTCAGGTTGGGAACATGAAATATATGAAGTTGTCAGGAGATTTAGCTTCCTCATTGTGACACCATCAAATGTGGGTCTGCATCTATGTGACCTGGAGGAAATGGTTCCTTATTTTCTAATGAACATGAGGCAGCAGTTCTGAATTCTTTCTTGGTAAACTGTGGCCACTGGGAGTTAAGTGTCTCCCCGTGTGGTCTGTGAAGCCATTTGGTCATCCTCCATTTTTGTGGTGTTTCTTACTGCTGCACTGGGAGTTTGGAATTGGCTTAATGAAATACAAGGAGTTCAACTGGGACACAATTCTGGAGGGAGCTCTGACACGTGTGATTGGTCAGGGTCTTCAGGAGAATGTTCGAAACATGGGTCTATCCCACATAGCTTTCCCCTTGACTATAGCAACCAGATTCTGAACATTGCCCTGAAACCTCTCAATAAAACAAGATGCCTTTACATATAAGGGTCTGCTGCCTGCACCATATCAGTCACAAGTATTTTGGAAGCCAAAGGCAGATCCACGTGGTCCCACCACAGATATTTATTCACAAACGTATAGTCCACTGCTCTAGCCCCAATACTCAGCAGGCTCCAACTTACTGACATCTCGGTTCTATACCATTTTCATGACAACCAGTCAATCAAGGAACTGTCTGGTACACACATGATCAGCAACAGGACATCCAAAGTTTCTCCAGTGCCACCTGGTCATGGAAATTTCAAAAATTTCATGGTATTTGTATAGCCATTTTTCAAGGATGATGTTGGAGGCACTGTGGGTTTCAATTCATTCAGGAACCATTAAATGGTGAGTAAGCTCATTTCAATGAAAGCTCTGAAGAACTCTCACAGGCAAGGCTTCCCAATGAGTGCCCAAAAGTTCACATGAAGCCAGGCTCATTGAGGTCTACAATATGAGGTACATGTGTGTTTTGAGTCTCAACTATGACTTCCAAGTCTTTCAGTAAAAAAATCATGTGTTACCCTGGCTGAGATTCCCAGTGCTCGGTGGAAAGCCACCCTGGGCCTAGATCTCAGTTTCCAAGGGCTAATCTCATGTGTGGCCTCCTATAATCCCAAAACAATTCATGGCAATACTTCTCTCAAGTCAGTTCCAGAACTCAGTCTCTAAGGAGTATCAGAGCAGAGTTCAAGCCCTGGTGGACCAAGTCATCTCTTCCAACGGCCACACAAATGACCACAATTAAAACCAAAACACTCCTACATGACCCTCATCTTCTTCCATAAGACACTCATCATAACATATGGCTGGAGGTTTCCATGAGGGGCACAGCCCAAGACAGTGTCCAAAATAAGCTCCCTTGCCCCTCATTTTCCTAAAGTCAGGGTGGCTTGGACACCCTTCTTGTGAACCAGGAGTGATCTTTAAGGGTAAAAGAAATTGAAATTAAAGTGTAAAAGTTAAAGTGTAAAAGACCGGGTTTGTAAAGTTTCTAAGATTCAAGGCCTGATTTAAAATGTAAAGGACCAGGTATTGTTAAGTTCCTATGCTACATGAAAAATCTGAAATTCCTGTTACTTGTAGGACAATTTCTGGACTGCCCAGTAAATATTCCCCCTGATCGCCTGGTTGTTTAATAACCTAGGACCCTGTGGGGCTTGGCACATATGCATCGCAGGGCCTAATCTAATCAATTTGAATCTGTACCCCGCTGTAGAACTGACCTATCCCTCCTGCCTGACATGTTCCCACCAATGAATGAACTAATCATGTTTAGGATTTGTTGTTTGATTTTCCCGCAGTGTATGATGATTTGTTAAAAGATACTGTGATATATGTGAAGTCTCGCCCTCCCCAAAAAGTGTACTTAAGCACTGCTCAACCTCAGCTCGGAGATCTGGGCTGCTCTCCCTTCTTGAGTGACCAGGGAGCCCTAGCATACTGGATTGGATCCTCAATAAATGTCTTTTGCTGTTGCATGAGCCGTGGTCTCATACATGAACATGAATGAATTTAAGGAGTGTATAATAAGACACATATATTTCATATTTTGAATAATCTATAGAGTGCAGATTTTTCACAAAACACATACAGAGATATTAAAAAGTAGCCATATATATGCCAATCAAAATTCATCATGAAATACATATCATACACAGATCCAAAAATATTTATTTTACTTAACATGGATTTATGTGTAATGTTGTTCAACTAGGAAGCTCACGCATAGGTTGAATTTTCAGTTCCTACAGCGTTTAGGAGGAGTGATCTCTTCTCACAATTTGTATCTGCCAAGTAGGCCACCTCACAATAATGTACGTGTGGTACCAGGTAGGATTCTATTTGTGCATATAAAAATACATGTGCTGAATAGGCAACAGAGAAAGGGAGACAGGAATTCACATATTTGATACCTTTCAAAACACATGGAGAACTATATCGATTAAAAATTAACCAGATTTTTAACAACTACCCTTTATCATGCAAAAGGCAAGTCCAACTATACACCATGCCTCTTCTGAACTGCTTGTATTTGTATTCTGTTTGGGTTATTTTTCTCCATCATATTAGCATTAGTAGTCAGAGTCTAGTAGGGTATGCGTTAGTGTCATGGATTCAGTAATTCAAATGGAAATAAAGGAAAATGAATCCATTGTGTATGCAAATATGCGCTACAAAAAAACTTTCCACTCTCATTCAGAGCAATGCCTTGACATTACCTTCACCCAAGTAAGACACAATTAGAGGACAAGAGTTAGAAAATCTGTGAATACATATCTGGAATGGAAAATGCTCAGGAGTTCACAAGCTTGGGCATTTTAGAGGAGTTTTCAAACTTAAGGGACAGGATAAACAGTCCAAATTCATGGAACTCTGCTGGCCTAAAGACTTCTTGAGAAACTGCCTCTGAGGTTGGGCACTTGAAATATATGTTGTTGTCAGGAGCTTTAGCTTCCTTTGTAGTGATACCATCAAAGATGGGTCTTCATTTATCTGACCTGGAGGACATGGTTTCTTATTTTCCAAAAGAACATGAGGCAGCAGTGCTCAATTCTTCCTTTGAAGGTAAACTGTGGCCACGGAGGGGTAAGTGTCTCCCCGTCTTGACTGTGAAGCCAATTGGCCATCCTACAATTTTCGTGGTGTTTCTTGCTGCTGCACTGGGCTTTTGGTTTTTCCTTCATGAAATACAAGGAGTTCAACTGGGACACAGTGATGGAGCGAGTTCTGTCACGTGTGGAGGGTCAGGGTCTACAGGAGAATTCACCAACCAGACTTCTATCCCACATAACTTGCAACATTATCCATAGCAAGCTGATTCTGAACATTGTCCTGAAACCTTTACATATAACAAGATGCCTTTACAGATAAGGGTCGGCTAGCTGCACCATGTAAGCCACAAGCCATTTGGAAGTCAATGGCAGACCCAAATGGCCCCACCACAGATGTTTTATCATACACCTGCACACCACAGCTCTGGGCCCACTTCTCAGCACTCTCCAACTTACTGGCATCTCTGTTCTACACAATTTTCATGAAATCGAGTCAGTCAAGGCACTGTCTGGTACACTCATGATCAGCAACAAGACATCCAAAGGTACTCCAGTACCACCTGGTCAGGGGAATTTCATGGTATTTATAGAGCCATTTTTCAAGGATGAAGTTGGAGGCACTGTGGGTTTCAATTCATTCAGGAACCATTAAATGTTGAGGAAAATCATTTCAATGAAAGCTCTAGAGAACTCTCACAGGTAAGGCTTCCCAAAGAGTGGCCAAAATACACATATATTTCATATTTTGAAAAATCTTGACAGTATATATATATATATATATATATATATATATATATATATATATATATATATATATACAAACACACACAGACATTAAAAACTAGCAATATATATGCCAATCGAAATTCATCATGAAATATATATCATCCACGTATCCAAAAATATTCATTTTACTGAACATGGATTTATGTATAATGTTGTTCAACTAGGAAGCTCACCCATAGGTTGAATTTTCAGTTCCAACAGCGTTTAGGAGGAGTGAACTTTTCTCACAATTTGTATCTGCCAAGTCAGCCACCTCACAAGAATATATGTGTGATACAAGGTACAATTCTATATGTGCATATAAAAATACATGTGCTGAATAGGATACAAAGAAATGGGGGAGACAGGAATTCACATATTTGATAAGTTTAAAAATACATGGACAACTCTTTCAACAAAAATTTGACTAGATTTAAAACTCCTTCCCTATATAATGGAAAAGTTAATTCAATGGTACACCATGCCTCCTCTGATATGTTTGTATTTCTGTTCTGTTTGGGTTATTTTTCTCCATTACGTTAGGATTAGTTGTCAGAGTCTTGTAGGGTATGGGTTAGTTTCAGGGATTCAGTATTTCGAAAGGAAAATTGGAAAATGAATCCAATGTGTATGCAAATATGTGCTACACAAAAATCTTCCGACTCTCATCCACAACAATGCCTTGACCTTAACTTCGTCCCAAGTAACACATGTAGAGGAGATGAGTAAGAAAATCTTTGAATACATATCTGGAATTTAATATGCTCAGGAGTTCACAAACTTGCAGGTAGAAGGCGAGATTCCAAAACTAAGGGACAATGTAAACACTCCAAAAACATGGAGCTCTGCTAGCCTAAAGGCTTCTGGAAAAACTGGCTCTGATGTTGGGCTCTTGAAATATATGTTGTTGTCAGGAGCTTTAGCTTTTTTTGTAGTGAGACCATAAAAGCTGGGTCTGCATCTATGTGACCTGGAGGAGATGCTTTCTTATTTACCAATGATCATGAGGCAGCATTGCTGAATTCTCTCTTTCGGGGTCAACTGTGGCCACTTGGGGCTAAGTGTCTCCTCATGTGGACTGTGAAGCCATTTGATCATCCTCCAATTTTTGTGATATTTTTTGCTGCTACACTGGGAGTTCAGTATTTGCTTCACGAAATACAAGGAGTTCACCTGGGACACAGTGCTGGAGGGAGTTCTGTCACGTGTGGTGGGACAGGGTCTGCAGGAGAATGCACAAACCAGGCTTCTGTCCAACATAGCTTGACCCCTTGACCATAGGAACCTGATTCTGAACATTGCCCTGAAACTTATCCATATAACAAGAATCATTTACATATAAGGGTCTGCTGGCTGCACCATGTCAGTCACAAGCCATTTGGAAGCCATTGGGAAATCCACATGGAAGCACCACAGATGTTTTATCTCACACATGCCCACCTTTGCTCTAGGCCCACTATTCAGCAGGCTCCAACTTACTGGAATCTCTGTTCTACACCATTTTCGTGAAACCCAGCCAATCAAGGCACTGTCTGGTACACTCATGATCACCAACAGGATATCCAATGGTTCTCCAGTGCCCCCTGGATATGGGAATTTCAAAAATTTCATGGTATTTATCGAGCCCATCTTTCAAGGTTGAAGTTGGAGGCACTGAGTGTTTCATTTAATTCGGTAACCATTAAATGGTGAAGAAGCTCATTTCAAAGAAAGATCTGGAGAACTCTCACTGCCAAGACTTCCCAAAGAGTGGCCAAAAGGCCACATGAAGCCAGGCCCATTGAGGTCTACAATGTGAAGTGCATTTGTGTTTTGACTCTCAACTATTGCTGCCAAGTGTTTCAGAATAAAATTATGTGATACCTTGGCTGAGATTCCCAGTGCTCTGTGGAAAGCCACACTGGGAATAGATCTCAGTTTCCAATGGTGACTCTCATGTGTGGCCTCCTAATATCCCAACACAATTCATGGCAATACTTCTCTGAGGTCAGTTCCAGGACTCAGTCTCTATAGGGTATCACACCAGAGTTCAAGCCCAGGTGGACCCAGTCATCGCTTCCAACTTCCACACAAATAACCACAATTAAAACCAAAACACTCCCACATGGCCCTCATCTTCTTCCATATAGACACTCCTCATAACCTCTGGCTGGATGTTTCCATGAGGGGCGCAGCCCAACACAGAGTCCAAATAACCTCGCTTGCCCGTCATTTTCCTAAAGGCAGGGTGGCCTGTACACCCTTCCTGTGAACCACAAGGGATCAAAAATGCCTTCCTTTAATACTGCTCTGCTTCTCCAATTTGAGGCCTACTGACTGTCAGGTATAGATTCTTTATGTGATTTGGAGTCATGAGAAAACACAAGCATGTATGGGATAGCCTTTGCAGGGCTTAGAAGAACTCATTTGATTCAAAGGATCTCTATTCTCACTTGATGGTGGTCAGGAACCTAAGAGAGGAAGGCGAGAGACTTCATCAACAATTACTGATCTTTTTCCCATTTTGGTTTTGGATGCACACATGGGATCATTCTTTAGATGCATCAGGTGCTGAGAACCTAAGCCACAGCCTCACACAGGGCCAAGAGACTGATTCCGACACATCCATTTCCAAAGAAATTAACAAAGAGCCACAGGTGATGCCCATTTATTTCCATTTTAAAACTGTTTTCTTCAGGCTTCACAAAGCGGTGTCTTGAGGCCAAGACCTTCCTCACATTCAGGGGAAGAGAAGAATTTGTTAGAAAAAAACCCAAAGCAGAGTTTCTCCACTGAGGCTTTCCTGGTCACACTGATATCTGAGTTTTTTGAGATGCTAGCCATTCCCTTTAGCTATCCATTACATGGCCTTGTCACAGAGCTTGGAGGTGGTACATATCTTGGACACAAAACCATGAGCCTATTCTGGAGAGTGGCCAGAATCAGGAAGAAAACAGGAACTTAGGAAATTAGTAGGTGTTGCCCATCCATAAGGGAAGCCACAGTCCATTCATCAATTGGGCAGAATGAATGCTGGGTAGGTTTCTACTAAACAGGACACATCCATTGATGAATTCTCTTTTCAAATGTCTACAACCACAGACACAGTGGGATACACAGACATAGAAACACTCACTTTGTGAAACGACTTACTAGGAACAGTCCACTCCAAACCAAACAAACCGCCTTTTTTACCTATTCTCAGAAAATGAGACAAAACCACAAACTCACACCCACACCCACAAAGGCACCTCCTTCCCCCAAAGAGGTCTGTGACTATCCGGAGTGTCCTCTGACTTGTGGGCCTTATTATGTTCCCTGAAATGTTCTGTCCTGTCTCAGATCTGGTCTTTTTGGCCAAATCTGTGAAGTGGTCAGGAGCCAGCTGTGAGCAACTTCCTGCTTTCTCAGGAAAGGCCCCTCTTCTGAGCTCTCCTGAAATTTGGCCATTCTCACATCAGTAGGTACCAAGAAAGACTGACTCTGTTCTTGGTAAATCCAAATAAGTGTGCCCACTGGGAATGGTACTGGGACTGCCTCTGGTAGCCTGGCTTCCTGGATCCCAAGTTCAGATAGTTCTATCACCAAAGAAGTGAGGAAGGTCACCTCCTTTGTGAACTGAATGAGGTCACTGCTTTGGAAACCACTTTGTCCTAAAATTTGCTTCCAAGGTTCCCATGAGATGGAGGCTGCCCCTATTTCCTGTGATACGTTCACAACTGAGGATTGTATATCAACCATAGGCAGCCGGGAACAGCTGTCTACACTGGACTGGTTTGGTCCATCTTCTCTACATTAAGAAGAGTGAGGCTTATTCTGACACATCCCTTCATCCTGACCGGGTTGTTTGCCATGGAAGATGACTTTTGCTCTCTCAGGTCCTTCATAGCTGCCTACATCTTCTCCAGGGATCATTTCTGCATGGAACTTTGAGGTTCTCAGCAAGTGGAAGATCCCCTACACTCCTGTATTGGAAGACTAATTCTGTCCCTCCTCTTCTGTAAAGATAGATTGAGGAAACATTGTATGGTTAAGGTTAATAACAGCTTCCATTTGGGTTAGGAATCATTCTCTTGGATGAATAATGGTATTGGAATTTTGCTATATTTTCAAGAATATATAGGTGAAATATAAGTATGAAAAAAGAAATCTAGGTAATTTTTGAAGCACAGAAGGGAATTGGCCCCACTATTGGGATTCTTAGCTTTGAATTATGTTCTGCACAGGTGTCTCAGATTAATTGATATACAATGGCATAGGACCTTGTCTTTTGGATGATTGAATGTCGAAGAGAAAATCCAGTCCAAAAGGGATAGTTGGTGGATTAGGAAGATATTCGGTAGATTTAGAATGAAGAGTGTGTATAGCATTTGGACCAAAAGATCTTTAGCAATAGGGTTTTGGGTAGAGAGTGAAAGTAAATGTCAGCACATGTGAAGAGTCAGTCATAATGATGAACTGGGGAAAAAATACAGGAAATCATATTTCAATAGAGACATTAGGAAATCAGGCAAAGTATAAAGTGAGTGATAGGATTAGACATTTTCAACAGGGTTGAGGTTGAATATGTAATTTCAGGAAGAAACAAATATGTAGTCACCAATAGGATTCACTTTTGAGAGCATTAGGCAACCTGGACATGGATTTTTTTTTTAATCCATGCTCACTTTCCATTTAGGATTTGGTACAATCATAAGTGTGACCTTGCTTTTGTTTCCACAATATTACTGTGATTAATGTATATATAGATCAGGTGACATGAGTATTTCTTCCACCATTTCTGGGAGCAATATTTTGAAGACATATAATTTAGTATTGTGGGTACAAATAGGTATACTATGTGTTATATGAATATAAAGATAATGCATGAATAGACCATAATGTGAATAAATAATATAACTGGTTCCAAATTTAAATAATGGATTGAATTGATATCTGAATATATATTGGAAATCTTATATTGATATTCATACAATCATTCCAACCAGTTATACATCTAATGGTAATATCACTGTTATGGTTTATCATGAAGTGTGTGTGAGCTTTGCTTCTAAAATGATTATGGAAATTGAAAATAATGTGCTTGGAAAGAAGTCTCATTAAAAGAGCAGTCAAGAAACCTGGGGGAATACATATGTTCTGAAGCAGGAAGTAATTGAAAGTGAAAAAAATGCCTATAAATTTGTGAATTTGTGAATGAAATATGTATTCTATTATGTGCAAAAACTGAAGAAATATTAAGTACCAGTTTTGAATAAAAATGAACGTCAAAATACATATCATGTCCCATAGGAACCTACTTGCATTGACGTTAAACTGAGTCATTTACTATAGCAATATTAGGATTTGTATGCACCATTCACTGAAGTTAGTTTTCAGTATTAGGAAACAAATATGTATTTCAGGTGGATTAATATTTCTGAGAACATTCTTATGAAAAGTTGAATATAAATCCACATTCATGAACATCAATGAATTTAGGGAGTATATAATAAGACACATACATTTCATATTTTGAAAAATCTGGAGAGTTTATACATATATATATGCACACACACACACACACACACACACACATGTATACATTAAAAAGTAGCAATATATATGCCAATCGAAATACATCATGAATTATATATCATCCACAAATCCAAAAATCTTCATTTTTCTGAGCATCGATTTATGTATAATGTTGTTCAACTAGGGAGATCACCCATAGTTTGAATTGTAAGTTCCAACAGCATTTAGGAGGAGTGATCCCTTCTCACAATTTGTATTTGCAAAGTCAGCAACCTCACAAGTATGTACATGTGATACCAGGTAGGATTCTATATGTGAATATAAAAATGCATGTGCTGAATAGGGTACAGAGAAATGGAGACAGGAATTCTCATATTTGTTAACTTTAAAAACACATGGAGAAGGGAGGGGCAGAGCTGCCAACCGTGCCTGTAAGGTAGGCGGACCTGCGAGCCACCCGTAGAACAGGCCTAGCGGCCCGCCATCGTGAAAGGCACATCACCCTGGTTGGGGGTTGGGCAGAGCCACTGCACGCCTGCAAGGAACGCGGACATGCGACCCACAGGCAGAACAGGCCCAGACACCCGCGGAGGGGCAGAGACACCCCTTGCGACTTCAAGATAGGTGAACCTGCGACCCACCAGCTGAAGCGGCCCAGCTGCCTTCAGAGGGGCAGAGCCGGCCCCCGCGCCTGCGAAGTAGGTGGACCTGCGAACACCGACAGACCAGGTGCTAGGCCCCGCCAGGGTGCTAGACACATAACCAGGTTTGGGGAGGGGCCGAGCCGCTGCCCGTGCCTGCAAAGCAGGTAGACCTCTCACCCAGAGGCAGAACAGACCCAGCGACCTACCAGCGTGGTAGACACATCGCCCCGGTTTGGGGGGGGCAGAGATGCCACTCACGCCTGCAATGTAGACAGCCCTGCAACCCACAGACAGAAGAGGCCCAGCAGAGCGCGGAGGGGCAAAGCCGACGCCTGTGCCTGCAAGGTAGCTGGACCTGTTACCCACTGGCTGAACAGGACCAGCACCCGCAGAGGGGTAGATCAACTGCCCGCTCCTGCAAGGTAGGCGGACCAGCTACCAAGAGGCAGAACAGGCCCAGCGGCTTGCTGGTGTGGTAGGCACATTGCCCCAATTGGAGGAGGGGCAGAGCCGCTGCTTACGCCTGTGAGGGAGACTTTTCAAGAATACAATAGCAATATAAACATTTAGGGGTAAAATTCAATAACACAAAAGTTTCACCAAGCCGAAAAAAACGTGAACAGTAGGGAAAGACATGGAAAGAAAGGACCACAAGCAACGCAGGTCAACTCAACATTAGAAGAGGTAATATCTGCAGCATATGGAATGTCAGATAAAGAATAAGGATATACTTGCTTCAGATGATCTGAAGTCTCCAGGGAGACATTAGACAGCAAAATCAGACAATGAAAGATCACTTTGACAATGAAATACATAAACAAATCCAAGAAGCAAAAGATCAACTATACAGGGAGATAGAGGTTATAAAAAACACACAAACAGAAATCATAGAAATGCAGGAAGCAATAAACCAACTTAAAAACTCAATTGAGAAAACTACCAGCAGAATAGATCACTTAGAAGATAGAACATCAGACAATGAAGACAAAGTATTTCAACTTGAAAAGAACATAGAAAGCTCAGCAAGACTGTTAAGAAACCATGAGCAGAACATCCAAGAAATATGGGATAACATGAAGAGACCAAACTAAAGAGTAATTGGGATACAGGAAGGTATACAGGTCCAAACCACAGGATTGAGCAATCTATTCAATGAAATAATATGAGAAAACTTTCCAGACATGAAGAATGAGACAGAATCCCAAATCCTAGAAGCCTACAGGACGCCGAATGTGCAAAATCATAAGAGATAAACACCTAGACATATTATAATGAAGATGCCAAACATACAGAATAAAGAGAGAATTTTAAAAGCTACAAGAGAAAGGAAGCAGATTACATTTAGGGGTAAACCAATCAGGATAACAGCTGATCTTTCAACACAGACTCTGAAAGCTAGAAGATCCTGGAATAACATTTTTCAATCACTGAAAGAAATTGGGTTCCAACCAAGAATTGTGTATCCAGCGATTTTAAGCTTCAGGATGGAAGATGAAATTAAAACCTTCCATGATAAACAAAAGTTAAAAGAATTTGCAGCTAGAAAACCATCTCTTCAAAAGATCCTTGGCAAAACATTATAGGAAGACGAAATGGAAAATAACAATGAAAACCAACAGTGGGAGGTAGTACAGTAAAGGGGCGAAAAATAATCAAAGAGAAAAACAAACCATGTTTAGTAACATAAATAAACAAATATGGCTGGAAGAACAACCCATATTTCAAAAATAACCCTAAATGTTAATGCCTTAAACTCACCAATTAAGAGACACAGGCTAGTAGAATGGATCACGAAAGAAGACCCAAAAATTTTCTGCCTACAGGAGACACATTTGATAGGAAAAGACATATATAGACTAAAGGTGAAAGGTTGGGAGAAATCATATCACTCATATTGACTTCGGAAACAAGCAGAAGTGTCCATACTCATATCAAATAAAATAGATTTCAAGACAAAGTTAATCAAAAGGGATAAAGAGGGACACTACATATTGCTCAAGGGAACCATACACCAACAAGACATAACAATCATAAATATATGTGCCCCAAACAATGGTTCAGCTATGTTAATCAAACAAACTCTTCTCAAGTTCAAGAGTCTGGTAGACCACCATACAACAATCATGGGAGATTTCAACACACCTCTCTCACTACTGGACAGATATTCCAAACAAAAGTTGAATTAGGAAACTATAGAACTCAATAACACAATTAATAACCTAGACTTAATTAACATATATAGAATATACCACCCAACATCAAGCAGTTACACTGTTTTCTCAGCAGCACATGGATACCTCTCAAAAATAGATCATATATTATGTCACAGAACAACTCTTAGACAATATAAAGGAGTATAGATAATACCAGGCATCTTATCTGATCGTAATGGAATGAAACTGAAAATCAACAATAAAAGAAGGAAGGAAAATTCATGCATCACTTGGAGAATGAACAATACGTACTGAATGATCAATGGGTTATTGAAGACATCAAGGAGAAAAATAAAAAAAATTCTTAGACATAAATGAAAAAGACAGACAGAACATATCAGAATCTATGGGACACATTGAAAGCAGTTCTAAGTGGAAAATTCATTGCTTGGAGTTCTTTCCTTAAAAAAAGAAAAAAAAAACAACAACAAATAAATGATCTCATAGTTCATTTCAAAATCCTAGAAAAAGAAGAGCAAAACAACAGAAAAAGAAGTAGAAGGCAAGAAATAATTAAAATCAGAGCTGAAATTAATGAAATCGAAACAAAAGAAACAATTGAAAAAATTGAAAATACTAAAAGTTGAAAAATTAATAAAATCGACAGACTCTTAGCCATGTTAATGAAGAGAAGAAGAGAGGGAACTCAAATTACTATCATAAGGCATGAAAAAGGCAATATCACAACAGACACTTCTGAAATACAGAAGATAATCAGAAATTATATTAGAAGATAGTGAAGGCATCAATAAATTTCTTAAGTCATATGATCTGCCCAGATTGAGTCAGGAGGATATAGACAACCTAAGCAGACCAATATCAATTGAGAAAATAGAAGAAACCATCCAAAGACTACCAACTAAGAAAAGCCCAGGACCGAATGTGTATACAGCAGAGGAGGCCAATATCACCCTGATTCCTAAACCAGACAAAGACCCTTCAAAGAAACAAATGTACAGACCAATCTCTCTAATGAACCTAGATGCAAAAATCCTCAATAAAATTCTGCCGAATCAGATACAAAAACATATTTAAAAAATTGTGCAACATGATCAAGTAGGATTCATTCCTGGGATACAAGGCTGGTTCAATATACGGAAATCAATAAATGTTATTCACCACATCAATAGACTTAAAAATAAGAACCATATGATCACCCCAATAGATGCAGAAAAAGCATTCAATAAAGTACAGCATCCCATTATGTTTAAAACTCTAGAAAAACTGGGATAACAGGAACATACCTCAATATTGTAAAAGCAATCTATGCTAAGCCTCAGGCTAGTATCATTCTGAATTGAGAAAAAATTGAAGGCATTCCCTCTAAAATCTGGAACAAGACAGGGATGCCCTCTCTCACGATTTCTGTCCAACATAGTTCTCGAACACTGGCCAGAGCAATTAGACAAATGAAAGAAATTAAAGGCATAAAAATAGGAAAAGAAGAACTTAAATTATCACTATTTGCAGATGACATGATTCTATACCTAGTAGACCCAAAAGGGTCTACAAGAAACTATTAGAGATAATAAATGAATTCAGCAAAGTGGCATGATATAAAATCAACAATCATAAATCAAAAGCATTCCTGAATATCAGCAACAAATCCTCTGAAACGGAAACGAGGACGACCACTCCATTGAGAGTATCCTCAAAAAAAATAAAATAAAATATTTGGTTATCAACGTAACAAAAGATGTGAAAGACTTACACAATGAAAACTACAGAACCCTAAAGAGAGAAATAGAAGAAGATCTTACAAGATGGAAAAATATACCCTGTTCATGGATAGGCAGAATTAACATCATCAAAATGGCGATATTACCAAAAGTTCTCTATAGGTTTAATGCAATGCCAATCAAAATCCCAACGGCATTTCCTGTAGAAATAGATAAAACAATTATGAAATTCATATGGAATAATACAAGACCCAGTATAGCAAAGACAACTCTAAGCAGGAAGTGTGAATCAGGCGGTATAGCGATACATGTCCTCAAACTATACTACGGAGCAATAGTAACAAAAAGAGCATGGTACTGGTACCAAAACTGGCGGGTGGACCAATGGTACAGAATAGAGGACACAGAAATCAATCCACAAAATTACAGCAATCTTATATTTGATAAAGGAGCTAAAAGCATAAACTGAAGGAAGGATAGCATCTTCAACAAATGGTGCTGGAAAAACTGGAATTACATATGTAAGAAAATGAAACTGAATCCCTTTCTCTCGCCATGCACAAAAGTTAACTCAAAATGGATCAAGGAGCTTGATATCAAATCAGCGACACGACATCTGATAGAAGAAAACTTTGGCTATGATCTACATACTGTGGGGTCGGGCTCCAAATTCCTCAATAGGACACCCATAGCATAAGAGTTAATAATTAGAATCTACAAACAGGACTTACTCAAACTAAATAGATTTTTCTCAGAAAAAGAAACAATAAGAGAGGTAAAAAGGGAGCCTACATCCTGGGAACAAATCTTTACTCTTCACACTTCAGATAGAGCCCTAATATCCAGAGTTATACAAAGAACTCAAAAAATTAAACAATAAGCAAATGAATTACCCAATCAACAAATGGGCCAAGGACCTGAACAGACACTTCTCAGAGGAGGACATACAATCAATCAATAAGTACATCAAAAAATTCTCACCATCTCGAGCATTCAGAGAAATGCAAAACAAACCCACCCTAAGATACCATCTCACTGCAGTAAGCTTGGCAGCCATTATGAAGTCAAACGACAACAAGTGCTGGCGAGGATGTGGGAAAAAGGGTACACCTGTACATTGCTGGTGGGACTGCAAATTGGTGCAGCAAATTTGGAAAGCAGTATGGAGATTTCTTGGAAACTTGGGAATGGAACCGCCATTTGACCCAGCAATTCCCCTTCTCGGTCTAATCCCTATAGACCCAAAAAGTGCATGCTACAGGGACACTGATAAATCTATGTTCATAGCAGCACAATTCACAATAGGAAGACTGTGGAACCAACCTAGATGCCCTTCAATAGATGAATGGATTAAAAAAAATGTGGCATTTATACACAATGGAGTATTACTCTGCATTAAAAAATGACAAAATCATACAATTTGCAGAGAAATGGATGGCATTAGAACGTATTATGCTACGTGAAGATAGCCAATCACTAAAAAACAAATGCCAAATGTTTTCTTTGATATAAGGAGAGTAACTAAGAACAGAGTTGGGAGGAAGAGCATGAGAAGATGATTAATATTAATCAGGGGTGAGAGGTGGGAGGGAAAAGGAAAGAGAAGGAAAATTACATAGAAATGGAAGGAAACCCTCATGGTTATACAAAATTAAATACAAGATGAAGTGAGGGGAAAGGGGACAAAAACAAGTGGAAGAAATGAATTACAATAGATGGGGTAGAGAGAGAGGATTGGAGGGGAGGGGATGGGAGATAGTAGAGGACAGGAAAGGCAGCAAAATACAACAGACACTAGTATAGCAATATGTAAAATAGTGGATGTGTAACTGATGAGATACTGCAATCTGTATACGAAGAAAAATGGAAGTTCATAACCTACTTGAATCAAAGTGTGAAATATGACATGTCAAGAACTATGTAATGTTTTGTAGAACCAACAATAAATATTAAAGGAAAAAAAACACATGGAGAACTCTTTCAATGAAAAATTGACTAGGTTTATAACACCTACACTTTATCATGCAAAAGGCAAGTCCAACTATACACCATGCCTCTTCAGAAGTGCTTGTATTTCTATTCTGTTTGGGTTATTTTTCTTCATCATATTAGGATTAGTAGTCAGAGTTTGGTAGGGTATGCGTTAGTGTCAGGGATTCAGTCTTTGGAATGGAAAATTGGAAAATGAATCCAATGTGTATGCAAATATGTGCTACACAAAAATCTTCCCACTCTCATCCAGAACAATGCCTTGACGTTACCTTCACGCCAAATAAGAAACAATTAGAGGAGAAGAGTTAGAAAATCTGTAAATACATATCTGGAATGGAAAATATTCAGGAGTTCACAAACTTGGAGGTGGTAGAGGAGTATCCCAAAGTAAGGGACAGGGTAAACACTCCACAAACATGGAGGTCTGCTGGCCTAAAGACTTCTAGAGAAACTGCCTCTGAGGATGGGCACTTGAAATATATGTTGTCAGTAGCTTTAGCTTCCTTTGTAGTGAGATCATCAAAGCTGGGTCTGCATCTATGTGACCTGGAGGACATTCTTTCTTGCTTTCCAATACACATGAGGCAGCAGTGCTGAATTCTCTCTTCGTATGTAAACTGTGGCCACTGGGGTCTAAGTGTCTCCCTGTGTGGACTGTGAAGCCTTTTGTTCATCCTCCAATTTCGTAGAGT
Source organism: Callospermophilus lateralis (assembly GCF_048772815.1). Taxonomy (NCBI): domain Eukaryota; kingdom Metazoa; phylum Chordata; class Mammalia; order Rodentia; family Sciuridae; genus Callospermophilus; species Callospermophilus lateralis. The sequence goes on from NW_027510595.1 coordinate 4,266,336, forward strand.
TTCCTGCTGCAGCACTGAGAGTTTGGTATTTGCCTCACAAAATACAAGGAGTTCAACTGGAACACAGTCCTGGAGGGAGTTCTGTCATTTGTGGTTTTTCAGGGTCTACAAGTGAATGCACCAACCAGGCTTCATTCCCACATAACTTGCCCCCTTCTCCATAGCAACCTGATTCTGCACATTGCCCTGAAAACTATCCATTTAACAAGACACCTTTACATATAAGTGTCTGGTCACTGCACCGTGTCAGTGACAAACCATTTGGAAATCAATGGCAAAACCACATGGCGCAACCACAGATGATTTATCACACACCTGCACACCACAGCTCAGGGCCCACTACTCAGGAGGGTCCAACTTAATGGCATCTCTGTTCTACACCATTTTCATAAATCCCAGTCAATCAAGGCACTGTCTGGTACACTCATGATCAGCAAGAGGTGCTGACAATTTAAGCCACAGCCTCACACAGGGCCCAGAGTCTGATTCAGACATAACCATTTCCAAAACAATTCATCAAAGAGGCACAGGTGATGCCCATTCATTTCCATTTGAAAATTGTTTTCTTCTGGCTTTATAAAGGGGTGGCCTGAGGCAAAGAGGTTCCTGACATTCAGGGCAACAGAACAATAGTTAAGCAAAAGGCCCTAAGCCAGGTTTCACCATAGAGACTTTCCTGGTCACACCAATATCTGAGTTTTCTGGTGTGCTCGCCATTCCTTTCAGCTAACTAGTACATGGCCATGTCACAGAGCTTGGAGGTGGTACATATCTTGTACAAAAAACCATGAGCCTTTCTGGAGAGTTGCCAGAATTCAGGAAGAATTCAAGAACTTAGGATGATACTAGGTGTTGCCCATGGATAAGTCAAGCCTCAGTCCATTCATTAATTGGGCAGGATGAATGCTGTGAAGCTTTCTACTAGACAGGACACACCCATTGAGCCATTTTCTTTTCTAATATCTACAACTAAGGACACAGTGGGATACACAGACATAAAAACAGTCTCCTTGTCAGATGACTTACTAGAAACAGTCCACTTAAAACCAAACAAACCTCCTTTTTTACCTATTCTCAGAATATGAGACAAATCCACAAACTGACATCCACACACACAAAGTCACCTCCTTCCCCAAGTATGTCTGTGACTATCCGGAGTGTCCTCTGACTAGTAGGCCATAGAATGTTCCCCAGAAATGGCCGGTCCTGTCTCAGATATGGTCTCCTTGGCCAATTCTGTGAAGTTTTCAGGAGGCAGTGGTGAGCCATTTCCTGCCCTCTCAGGAAAGGACCCTCTTCAAAGCTTTCTTGGCATTTGGCCACCCTCACATCAGTAGGTACCAAGAAAGACTGACTCTTTACTTGGTAAATCCAAACAAGTGAGCCCACTTGGACTGGGACTGGTACTGGCTCTTGGTGCCTGGCTTCCTGGATCACAAAATTCAGAGAGTTCCATCATGAAAAAAGTGAGGTGAGGTCACTTTCTTCAGAAAATGAATGAGGCCACTGTCTTGGAGACCACTTTGTCCTAACAGTTGCTTCCTAGTGTCTCAGGAAAAGGAGGCTGCCTCTATTTCCTGTGACACTTTCACAAGTTAGAATGGTATAGAAACATAGGCACCTGGGAACAGCTCTCCACACATGCCTGGTTTCATACATCTTCCCTACATTAAGAAGAGATAGGATGATTCAGACACATCCTTTCATCCTGATCGGGTTGTTTGCAAAGGAAGATGACTTTTGCTGTCTCAGGTCCTTCATAGATGCCTACGTCTTCTCCAGGGATCATTTCTGCATGGATTTTGAGGTACTCAGCAGGTGGAAGATCTCCTAACTTCCTGTATTGTAATACTAACTTTGTCCCTGCTCTTCTGTAAAGTGAGATTGAGTGAACAATCTCAGTTTACAGAATGGTTAGGGTTAATAGCATGTTTGATTTGGGTTATGAATCATTTTGCTGGATGAATAATGATATTGGGAACCTGTGATATTTACAAGAACATGGAGGTGAAATATAAGTATGAAAACAGAAATCTAGGTAATATTTGAAGCCCAGAAGGACTTTGGGCCCTTGATTGGGATACTTAGCTTAAATTATGTTCTGTGTGACCTTTGCATTTTGTGTCCAGAATATTAGTGTGATAATATGTATATGTAGCTAAGGTGACATGAGTATTTCTTTCACCATTTCTGTGAGCAATATTTTGAAAACTTATAAATTAGTACTGGGGATACTATTAGGTTTACCCTGTTTTGATGAATATAGAGATGATGCATTAATAGACCATACTGTGAATAAATTATATAACTGGTTCCAAATTTAAATAATGGATTGTATTGATATCTGAAAATATATAGAAAATCTTATATTGATATACATACATTCATTCCAACCAGTTATATATCTAATTGTAATGTTAGGGTTATCATTTATCATGAATAGTGTGTGAGTTTTGCCTCTAAAATGATTATGGAATCGAAAATAATATGTTTAGAAAGAAGTCTAGTAAAAAGACCAGTCAAGAAACATGGAGGAACATATGTCTTCCGAAGGAGGAAGTGATTGAAAGTGAACCAAATGTTTATAAATTTGTGAACTTGTGAATGAAAGGAAATATCTTATGATGTCCATGAACTGAAGAAATAATAACGTACCAGGTTTGAATAAAAATGAACTTTAACAAACACAATAGAGACATTAGGAATTCTGGCAAAGTATAGTTCGCAGTGAAAGGTTAATAAAATAAGTACTTGTCACTTCCTGTTTTTCTGTATGCTTAACAAAACACTTTTGAAATATTGAGAACTGTTTGCTAATCTTATTCCCAGAATGTGCTGTCCCCAATTGCCAAACTGCAGAATGTACTCCCTCAACCGGTTGCACGCAAACCGCTCACTCGCCCGGACCCATCAATAAACTTACCCCCCTGCCCTGTCCAAGGAAAATATATAAGCTCTGCTTAAGCTGTTCTCTGGGCTCTCTGCTCTATTCAAGTGAGCTCTGAGCCCCAGCATGCTGGACCCCCAATAAACCCTTTGCTTTTGCATGAGACAGTCTCTTGGTGGTCTCTTCCCCCGATTGTCACCGGACCTTTACATATGGAGGTTCCACTGAGATCCGGCAGCGGTGGACAAGAGACCCCAACGAACTCCTCTCAGGGTAAGTAAGGTGCCTCTTTCTGGTCCGGTTTCAGGTCAGGGCTTGGCAAAATGGATGTCAATGAAGAGCGTGAGCTCTCTGCAACGATGGCTGACAGTCATGTCACAGAGCCACAGGCCAAGTCCCTGGGTGACGTCATAGAGGACTCAGAAAATTGAGGAACAATAGTCTCCATGACTCAGTGATATTTTGTTTCAGATTCGTTATTGCTAACCGATCGGGTACTGCCAACTACTAAGTCCTGGTCTCAGTGTTGGACTTCCATATCCTGTCTTTATTGTCTTGTCTTGTCTGTGTCGTGTGTTGTTGCTTTTACTGTTTGTGTATCTTTCATTATGGGACAGAGCACTTCAATGCCTCTGTCTCTGACCCTTGATCACTGCACCAAAGTTTGCTTAAGGGATCAGAATCTTTCTTTTTTAGCAAAACGCTGGACCTGGCAGACTCTCTGTGCCTCAGAATGGCTCACCATTGGATTTGGATGGACCCTAGAAGGATCTTTCTACTTCCCACTAATTTAAAAAGTCAGAGATATTGTCTTTCAGCCAGGACCACACAGATACCTGTGAAGACAGATGGCCACTGCCTACCAACCCGGGGACGAGGGGAATCAACATCAATATCAAGAAAGAGACTTGTCTACATTAGACGACATCAGGTGTCATCCATGGAACCCCGCTGAAAGGGACCATAGAAGGTGCTACTTATAACACCTACAGAAGTAAAGGTAGACAGAATCACTTCCTGGATCCATACCTCTCATCTCAAGCCTGTGCCCTGTCCAGACTCTGGCTGGAAACTGTAAAAGACAGGTAACCCTTTCAAATTGTGTATTTGCCTTGTCAATAAGGCTATAGACTCTCCCCTTGACCACCATAGTCCTAACCCTCATCAGCCCATTCAGCAGCAATGGCTGATCACAAATCTTACTGGACAAGAAGTATGGTCTATCTCGCATACCGCCCACTTAAGGACATGGTCGCCATCTCTCCACAGAGACATTTGTCAGCTGGCTATAGGTCTTTTCCATTGGGATATCCCTGATGAAGTGGATCCCACTAAAATTCCATTAAATCCCTTCTCTACCATAGATAATGGAAACAAATATTATGGATGTAGGGACACGCGAGCCAGATGCAGTTTGGCTAGCCTAGATTACTATGTTTGCCTGGCGGACTATCAAAGCCACAAACAGTCACGGCTGTGTTGGGGGGAAGCCGACTTCTTCTGTAAGTCATGGGGATGTGAGCATTCAGGGACTGCTTGATGGAACCCAAACTCCTCATCAAATTCTGTACACAGCATTGGCCATATCCAATTAGATAACCAAAATTGATAGCCCCCAGAGGGGTCTCTAGATCCTCAAATTCTGCGTGACCTTTTTAACTTTTGCAAGTGCTCAAAAGTGTGAAAGGAGATTCCCCTATGTGGAGGCCTTTTCCCTCCTTTGCTCACATCCTGAACTATGCTTCTCCAATAGATCCTCACCCTCAGCCATCTGCTCCATACTCTCTGCTCTTACTCTCACCTAAGCAACCTGATTTCTCCCCTCCAATTACTAGATCAAAAACCCAAACCTCCGCCCATTCTATGACCATTGCCCCCTTGTTAAGGTAGCAGGTACTGAGGTACACCTTAACCCACTCACTTCTCTCTTCTCTTGTCATTGCCTGCACCGGGTCCCACCAGGTCCTCTTACTAGCTAACACAAAGCTCAAACCAGCTGAGGAGAGCCCTCAGACCCTTATCGAAGATGTAATGTAAATGGCCTTTAAAGTTGCTTTGTCATCACTGAAAACAGGTTACTAAGTATTTAAAGTCCCTCACAGGCTTTTGGGGATACTAACTCCCATCTTACCCTCTGCTCTACCTGTTGTACTGCTCAAGATTTGTTTCTAGAAAAATCCAAAACCCCTTTCCCATTATTCTTTTACATCTCTCCTACCTCATTCTCAGATTCACGGAGCTGCTCACAGCCACGCCTTCCCCGTCTTCCCCCTCTGTACCAGGCCCACAGAAATGTCTTAACTGACCTTCTCCAGAAATCTTCAACATAGCTGAATTTAGGACTTTCAGAAAAAGAGTCCCTATAAAAAATTTCTAAGTACATAAACTTCCTCTTTTCGTGTTGCCCTATTCTACTTGGCCACTGGCTAAAAAAATCAGCAATCCTAAGCTAGACACCACCTTACTAGTTTTTCACAAAATATGTGAACAAGGCCTTGGCCTTGAGCTGAGGCTTCACAGAGATGGCTACATTTGTAAGATAAAGAAGTTACCAACTGGGCTCCATGGTAACAGTTGGGAGGGGGAAAAAATAAAGGGAATATAATGCTCTCCCTCACCCAGGTGTCCTTGAAAAGTTAACTTTCCCACAACAGAGGAAAAAAACAGAATACAAACTGCTTTTTGTGAACTGCTTAAGACTGTGAACTTCTGAGCCCCTTCCCTTATATGTTGGGTACAAAATTCTGAAAGTACCTAAACTTGGGGTTCCGGGGATTTAATTGATTACAACAGAAGTAATGCCCTCTGAATCTGGTTGCAAACAAATAGGACTGTTTTCCTGTCTTTGGTACTATCTTAGGTGCCTTGCCTTGTCTGTCCCTACAACAGTATAATTCTATATACTTAAAACATTGTTTATGTTTTCATGAAGTGGTCAACAGATGTGATTAATTGTGTAGTTGTGCAAATGTTTCCCAGAGTGCTCTATCAACACAGGTTCATTTGAAGATCAAATAGGGGGGGCATAAAACCTAGTTCCACTGGGAACATATATCACTCACTTTTGCGATCCTATTAGGAATACATGTTGCTGCAAGGGTGGGCACAAGAACCACTGCCTTGGTCCATGGGACAAAACAAATGACCCAAATAGAAGCAGCTATAGACCAAAACTTAAAGATATTAGAAACCTCCATAACAGCATTGCAGGAATCTTTAACCTATCTCTCTGAAGTTGTTTTACAGAACAGTCGAGGATTGGAACTCCTCTTCATGTGAGAAGAGGGCCTTTGTTTTGCATTGATGGAAGAATGTTGTTTTTATGCCAACCATATTGGAGTTGTAAAAAAATCTATGAGTAAATTAAAAAGATGACTTGAAGAGCGTCAACGACAGAGAGAGGCCAAAAAAGGGTGTTTTGAATCTTGGTTCACAAAGTTCCCCTGGTTAACTACGCATTTATCAACCCTGGCCGGTCCAATAATAATCCTCATATTATTGCTAACTATTAAACCCTGCTTGCTCAACCATGTAATTTATTTTCTCCAAGCTCAAATTGGACAAGTTAAACTAATGGTAATACCCCACTAGCAGACATAGAATGTGACACCCCCCAATGATCATTTTTATGATTAAAAGTAGCCAGAAAAAGAAGTGTCGAATGAAAGGTTAATAAAATATGTAGTTGTCACTTCCTGTTTTTCTGTACGCTTAACAAAACACTGTTGAAATCTTGAGAAATGTTTGCCAATCTTGTTCCCAGAATGTGCTGTCCCCAACTGTCAAACTGCAGAATGTACTCCTTCACCAGGTTGCATGCAAATTGACCACTCGCCCTGACACATCAATAAACTTCCCTCCCTGCACTCGCAAGGGAAAGTATTTAACCTCTGCTTAAGCTGTTCTCAGGGCTCTCTACTCTTTTCAAGTGAACTCTGAGCCCCAGCATGCTGGACCCCCAATAAACCCTTTGCTGTTACATGAGATAGACTCTTGGTGGTCTCCTCTTCCGACACTCGACCGACCTTTACTTGGATGATTGAATGTAGAAGAGAACATCCAGTCAAAAAGGGATAGTCAGTAGGATTAGGAATATAGTCCGTAGGTTTAGGAAGAAGAGTGAGTATAGGATTTGGACCAAAAGTTCTTTAGTAATAGGGTTTCGGTTAGAGAATGAATGTAAATGTCAGCACATGTGAAGAATGAGTCACAATGATGAACTGGGGAAAATATGTAGGAAAGCAGATATCAATAGAGACATTAGGAAATCAGGCAAAGTATAAAGTGAGTGATAGGATTAGACATTATCAACAGGGTTGAGTTTCAATATATAATCTTAGGAAGAAACAAATATGTAGTCACCAATAGGATTGACATTTGAGAGTATTAGGCAACCTGGACATGAATGTTTTTAATAATACAGGTTCACTTTCTATTTAGCCTTTGGTACAATCATAAGTGTGACTTTTGCATTTTGTGTTCCGAATATTACTGTGATAAAATGTATATGTAGATCAGGGGACATGAGTATTTCTTCCACAATTTCTGGGAGCAATATTTTGAAGACGTATAAATTGAGCACTCTAGGATATGCCAACAAACAATTCTTACACAAACTTTTACCAATGTGGTTCCAAAAGTAGAGGCGCATACGCAAGGAATGCAAAGTGAACTAATTCTAACCAAAAAAAAAAAAGAAAAAAAAATTGATACTTTATCTTCCACTTCTTGTGCCACTCCTGTTTCAAATTACTTAGTCTTGACTGCATGTCTCCTGCAGAAATAATCAAAATCTCTGGAATACGTCTTTTGTTTGTTTTGCTTTTGCGGTGCTGCAGATAGAACCCAGGGCCTCCACATGCTTCGGAAAGCACTTGACTGCTAAACTACATCCATGCTCCCCACCCTCACTACTTTTTTGTTGTTTTGAGAAAGGGTCTTAGTAGCTGGGATTTCAGGCATGCACTATTGCACCAGACTCCTGAATATATCTTGCCACTACATTTAGATGCAGAATTGGCTCAACAATAAGAAATTAAGAGGGTGTGAATAAAATAGTAATAGTGAAGAACCACTAAGAATACAGAGAAAGCACACTAAACAATACCTTTTGTTCAAATGCAATCTCTTTTAAAAGATTTTTTAAATGGATGACAATAAACTTCTGAAAAACAGACACAAATATCTTTCCTATCCTTTGCCTGAATTTCAATACTTTAAATTTTATTTTAATTACAGCTTTACTGAGATACAAATTTATATACCATGCAATCTATTGTATCACATGTGTATCTATTTTATATCCAGTATGGTTATTTCAATAAAATGACACACTAACTTTTCTGAATGAGTAGAATTACTAGTTACTACTAGGGTTCAATTTCTAGCTTTGCAAAAGCAAACAAACAAACAAACAAAGTTGGCTAACGGATCATATATTCTAATATTCCTAGCATTTTTTCAGTACAAAAACCCCACATTATCCCACAAAAAGATATGAAATAGAATTATATTTTTTCATCTGGGTATGCTAAAGACAAGTCTATTTAGAAAATCCTGTTGTTTCAAATGTTGTTGAAAATAATATAAAAATACTTTAATAAAGAATGCAAAATAAAAAAAATAAATTAGTATTGGGGGTACAAAGAGGTGTACCCTGTGTCTATGAATATAGAAGTAATTCATGAATTGACAATACTGTGAATAAATAATATAACTGATTCCACTTCAAATAATGGATTGATAGAATTGATATCTGAAAATATATAAGAAATCTTATATTGATATAGAATCATTCATTCCAATGAGTTATACATCTAATGGTAATATTAGGGTTATATTCTATCATGAAAGGTGTGTGAGATCTGCTTCAAAAGTGAGAATGGAAAAGGAAAATAATGTGTTTGGAAAGAAGTCTCATGAAAAGATCAGTCAAGAAACATAGAGGAATGCATGTGTTCTGAAGTAGAAAGTGATTGAAAGTGACACAAATGCAAATAATTTTGCTAACTTGTGGATGAAATACATATCCTATGATGTGAATAAACTGAAGAAATAGTAAAGTACCAGTGTTGAATAAAAATGAACGTCAAAATGTACATCATGTCCCATAGTAATCTACTTGGATTGATGTTAAACTGGGTCAGTTACTGTAGAAATATTAGGATTTGTATGCACCATTCACTGATGTTACTTGTCAGTACTAGAAAACAAATATGTATTTCAGGTGGATGAATAATTCTGAGAATAATCTTGTGAAAAGTTTATTATAAATCCACATACATGAATATGAATGAATTTAGGGTGTGTAAAAGAAGACAGAAGTATTTCATATTTTTAAAAATTTGGAGAGTGTATATATATATATATATATATGTATATACATATATATATATACACACACACACACACACACACACACACAAACAAACACATATACACACAGAGACATTGAAATGGAGCAATATATATGCCAATTGAAATTGATGTAGAAATACATATCGTCCAAAGATCCAAAAATATTTAATTTACTGAACATGGATTTGTGTATAATGTTGTTCAACTAGGAAGCTCCCCCTTAGGTTAAATTTTCAGTTCCAACAGCGTTTAGGAGGAGTGATCTCTTCTCATAATTTGTATCTGCCAAGTCAGCCACCTCACAAGAATGTACATTTGATACGAGGTAGGATTCTATATGTGCATATAAAAATGCATGTGCTGAATAGGCTACAGACAAACGGAGACAGGAATTCAAATACTTGTTAAATTTAAAAACACATGGACAACTATGTCAACAAAATATTGATTAGATTTATAACTCCTACACTATATAATGAAAAAGGCAAGTTCAACTATACACCATGCCTCCTCTGAACTTCTTGGATTTCTATTCTGTTTGGGTTATTGTTCTCCATCATATTAGGATTAGTAGTCAGATTCTAGTAGGTTATGGGTTAGTGTCAGGAATTCAGTATTTCGAATGGAAAATTGGAAAATTAATCCAATGTGTATGCAAATATGTGCTACAAAAAAATCTTCCAACTCTCATCCACAACAATGCCTTGAAATTACCTTCACCCCAAATAAGACACAATTAGAAGAGAAGAGGTAGAAAATCTGTGAATATATATCTGTAGTGGAATATGCTCAGGAGTTCACAATTTTGGAGGTTGTAGAGCAGTTTCCAAAAGTAAGGGACAGGGTAAACACTCCACAAACATGGAGCTCTGTTGGCCAAAAGATTTCTTGAGAAACTGCCTCTGAGGGTGGGCACTTGAAATATATGTGTTTGTCAGAAGCTTTAGCTTCCTTTCTAGTGAGACCATCAAAGCTGGGTCTGTATCTATGTGACATGAAGATCTTGGTTTCTTATTTTCCAATGATCCTGAGGCAGCAGTGCTGATTTCTCTCTTTGTATGTAAACTGTGGCCACTGGGGCCTAAGTGTCACCCCATGTGGACTCTGAAGCCATTTGTTCATCCTCCAACTTTTGTGGTGTTTCTTGCTGCTGAACTGGGACATTGGTATTTGCTTCACGAAATACAATGAGTTCAACTGGAACACAGTGCTGGAGGAAGTTCTGTCACGTGTTGTGGGTCACGTTCTGCAGGAGAATGTACCAACCAGGCTTCAATACCAGATAGCTTGTCCCCTTAACCTCAGCAACCTGATTCTTAACATTACCCTGAAACCTCTCCATATACAAGATGCCTTTACATAGAAGGGTCTGCTGGCTGCACCATGTCACTCACAAGCCATTTGGAAGTCAATAGCAGATCCACATGGTCCCACCACAGATATTTTATCACACACTACTGCTCTAGGTCCACTACTCAGCAGGCTCCAACTTATTGGCATCGCTGTTCTTGATAATTTTTATGAAACTCAGTCAATAAAGGCCCTGGCTAGTATACTCATGATCCGCAACAGACCATTTAAGAGTTCTCCAGTGCCACCTGTTAATGGCCTCCACAGGGCTTTGAAGAACTCATTTGACCCAAAGAATGCCTAATCTCACTTGATGGAGGTCAGGAACCTTACAGAGGAAGGCAAGAGACTTCATCCACAATTACTGATCTTTTTGCCATTTTGGTTTTGAATGCACACATGGGATCTTTCTTTAGATCCATCAGGTGCTGAGAATCTAAGCTATAGCCTCACATAGGACCAAGAGGCTGATTCAGACGCATCCCTTTCCAAAGCAATTAAGCACAGAGCCACAGTTGATGCCCATTTATTTCCATTTGAAAACTGTTTTCTTCAGGATTCACAAAGGGATGGCCTGAGGCAAAGACTTTCCTGACATTCAGGGCAACAGAACAATAGCAAAAGGCCCAAAGCAGGGTTTATCCACTGAGACTTTCCTGGACACACTGATATTAGAGTTTTCTGAGATGCTCGCAATTCCCTTCATCTATCTTGTACATGGCCATGTCACTCAGATTGGAGGTGGTACATATCTTGGACACAAAACAATGAGCCTATTCTTGAGAGTGACCAGAATTGAGGAAGAAATCAGGAACTTAGGAAGATTTCAGGTGTTGCCCATCCATAAGGCAAGGGGCAGTCCACTCCTAAATTGGGCAGGATGAATGCTGGGAAGATTTCTACTAGACAGGACACATTGATGCATTCTTTTTTCTAAGGTCTACAACCACGAACACAGTGGGTTACAAAGACATGCAAAAAATCGCCTTGTCAAACGACTTACTAGAAGCAGTCCACTCCAAACCAAACAAGCCGCCTTTCCTACCTATTCTCATAAGAAGAGACTAAACCACAAAATCACACACACACGCGCAAACGCACCTCCTTCATTCAAGTAGGTCTGTGACTATCTGGAGTGTCCTCTGACTGGTGGGCCATACTATGTTCCCCCAAAAGGCCTGTCCTGTCTCAGATCTGGTCGCGGTGAACCACTACCTGCTTTCTCAGGAAAGGCCCCTCTTCAGAGCTCTCCTGGCATTTGAAATCCTCATATCAGTAGGTACCAAGGAATACTTAGTCTATCCTTGGTTTTTCCAAACAATGGAGCCCACTGGGACTGGAACTGTGACAAGGTCTTGGTATTCTCTGTCTTCCTGGAGCCCAAGGTCAGGGAGTTTCTTCACCAAGGAAGTGAGGTAGGTCGCTTCATTCAGGAACTGAGTGAGTTTACTGCCTTTGCAACCACTTTCTCCTAACAGGTGATTGCAAGGTTCCCATGAGGTGGAGGCTGCCCCTACTTCCCGAGACAGTTTCAACAGTTAGAATGGTATATCAACCATAGGAATCCGGGAACAGCTCTCCACACAGGCGTGGTTTGGTCCCTCTTCTCTACATTAAGAAAAGAGAGGCTGATTCAGACACAATGCTTCATCCTGAGTACGTTGTTTGCCATGGAAGATGACTTTTGCTCTCTCAGGTCCTTCATAGCTGCCTATGTCTTCTCCAGGGATCGTTTCTGCTTAAAACTTTGAGGATCTCAGCATCTGGAAGATCCCCTACATTCCTGTATTGTAAGACCAACTCTGTCGCTGCTCTTCTGTAAAGTTAGATTGAGGGAACAGTGTTTGGTTAGGCTTAATAACAGGTTCGATTTGGATTAAGAATCATTCTGAGCGATGAATAATGGTATTGGGAATGTGCGATATTTACAAGAATATTTAGGTGAAATATAAGTATGAAAACAGAAATCTAGGTAAAATTTGAAGCCCAGAAGGGCATTGGGCCTTTAATTGGGATACTTAGCTTTGACTTACGTTCTGCACAGATGTCTTAAATAAATCCATATACAATGTCATAGGACCTTGTACCTTGGATGATTGAATGTCACGAGAATATCCAGTCAAAAAGCTATAGTCGGTAGGATTAGGAAAAGTGTCAGTAGGTTTAGAAAGAATAGTGATTATAGGTTTTGGAGGAAATGTTTTTAGCAATTGGGATTCGGTTAGAAAGTGAATTTAAATGTCAGCACATGTGAAGAGTCAGTCAAAATGATAACCTGGGAAAATATTTAGGAAAGCAGAAATCAATAGAGACATTAGGATATCAGGCAAAGTATAAAGTGAGTGATAGGATTACACATTTTCAACAGGCTTGAGGTTGAATATATAATCTTAGGAGGAAACAAATATATAGTCAACAATAGGATTGACATTTGAGAGCGGTAGCAACCTGGACAGGAATATTTTTAGTAATCCATGCTCACTTTTCATTTAGGTTTTGGTACAATCATAACTGTGACCTTTGCATTTTGTTTCCAGAATATTACTGTGATAACATGTACATTTAGATCAGGTGACATGAGTATTTCTTCCACCATTTCTGGGAGCAATATTGTGAAGACATATAAGTTAGTACTGGGGGTACAAATAGGTGTACCCTGTGTCTATGAATATAGAGATAATGCATGAATAGACCATACTGTGAATAAATAGTATTACTGGTTCCAACTTTGAATAATGGATTGAATTGATAAATGAAAATATAGAGGAAATCTTATATTGATATATATACATTCATTAAAACCAAATATACATCTAATGGTAATATTAGGGTTATGGTTCATCATGAAGAGTGTGTGAGTTTTGCTTCAAAAATGATTACGGAAATCGAAAAAGAAACCTCATGAAAAGATCAGTCAAGAAACATGGAGTTATACATGTGTTCTGAAGCAGGAAGTGATTGAAAATGAAACAAATGCCTATTAATTTTCGAATTTCTAGATGAAATATATATTTTATGATGTGCATAAACAGAAGAAATTGCAATGTACCAGTGTTGAATAAAAATGAATTTCAAAATACACATCATGTCCCATAGAAATCTATTTGCATTGATGTTAAACTGGGTAAGTTACTGCAGAAATACAAGGATTTGTATGCACCATTCACTGAAGATAGTTCTCAGTACGAGGAAACAAATATGTTTTTCAGGTGTGTGAATATTCCTGGGAATAATCTCGTGAAAAGTTGATTAAAAATCCACATACATGAATTTGAATTATTTTAGGGAGTGTATAATAAGACACATATTTCATATTTTGAAAAATCTGGAGAGTATGTATACACACACACACACAAACAGACTTTAAAAAGTAGGAATATATATGCCAATTGAAATTCACCATGAAATATATATCATCCACAGATCAGAAATATTTATTTTACTGAACATGGGTTTTTGTGTAAAGTTGTTCAACCAGGAAGCTCACCCATTGGTTGAATTTTCAGTTCCAGCATCATTTAGGAAGAGTGAACTATTCTAACAATTTCTATCTGCCAAGTGAGCCATCTCACAAGAATGTACGTGTGATTCCAGGTAGGATTCTATATGTGCATATAAAATTAGATGTGCTGAATAGGCTGCAGAGAAAGGGAGTCAGGTATTCACATATTTGTTAACTTTAGAAATACATGGAGAAATATTTCAACAGAAAATTGACTAGATTTATAACTCCTACCCTATATAATGCAAAAGGCAAGTCCCACTATACAACATGCATCCTCTGAACTGCTTATATTTCTATTCTGTTTGGGTTTTTATTCTCCATCATATTAGGATTAGTAGTCAGAGTCTAGTAATGTAGTGGTTAGTGTCATGGATTCAGTATTTCTAATGGAAATTTGGAAAATGAATCCAATGTGTATGTAAATATATGCTACACAAAAATCTTCCCACTCTCATCCAGAAAAATGCCTTGACATTACCTTCGCACCAAGAAAGACACAATTAGAGGAGAAGAATTAGAAAATGTGTGAATACATATATTCAATGAAAAATCCTCAGAAATTCACAACCTTGGAGGTGGTAGAGGAGTTTCCAAAAGTAAGGGACAGGATAAACACTCCACAAACATGGAGCTCTGCTGGCCTAAAGACTTCTTGAGAAATGCCTCTGAGTTTGGGCACTTGAAATATATGTTGTTTTCAGGAGCTTTAGCTTCTTTCTAGTGAGACCATCAAAGCTGGGTCTGCATCTATGTGACCTGGAGGACATGGCATCTTATTTTTCAATGAACATGAGGCAGCAGTGCTGGTTTCTCTCTTTGCAGGTAAACTGTGGCCACTGGGGGCTAAGTGTCTCCCCGTTTGGACTGTGAAGCAATTTGGTCATGATCCACTTTTCGTTGTGTTTCTTGCTGCTGCACTGGGAGTTTGGTGTTTGCTTCATGAAATACAAGGAGTTTATCTGGGACACAGTGCTGGAGGGAGTTCTGTCACGTGTGGTGGGTCAGTGTCTGCAGGAGAATGCACCAACCAGGCTTCTATCCACATAGCTTTCCCCCTTGACCATAGCAACCTGATTCTGAACATTGCCCTGAAACCTCTGCATATAACAAGATGCCTTTACATAGAAGGGTCTGCTGCCTGCACCATGTCAGTCACAAGGCATTTTGAATCCAATGCTAGATCCTCATGGCCGTACCACTGATGTTTTATCACACACCTGCCCACCACTGCTCTAGGTCCACTTCTCAGCAGACTCCAAATTACTGGCATCTGTGTTCTACACCATGTTAAAGAAACCCAGTCAATCTAGGCACTCTCTGGTATACTCATGATCAGCAACAGGACATCCAAAGGTTCTCCAGTGCCACCTGGTCATGGTAATTTTAAAAATTTCATGATATTTATGTAACCATTTTCAAGGATGAAGTTGGAGGCATTGTGGGTTTCAATTATTCAGAAACCATTAAATGGTGAGGAATCTCATTTTAATGAAAGCTCTGGAGAACTCTCACAGGCAAGGCTTCCCAAATAGTGGCCAAAACGTCACTTGAAGCCAGGCCCATTGAGGTCTAAAATGTGAGGTCCATGTGTGTTTTGACTCTCAATTGTGGCTGCCAAGTCTTTCAGAATAAAATTATGTGATTCTCTGGCTGAGATTCCCAGTGAACTGTGGAAAGTCCCCCTGGGACTGGATCTCAGCTTCCAATGGCGACTCTCATGCGTTGCCTCCGAAAATCTTAACACAATTCTTCTCTGAGGTCAGTTCAAGAACTGAGTCTCTAAGGGGAATCACACCAGAATTCAACCCAGGTTGAACCAGTAATCTCTCACAATTAAAACCTAAACACTCCCACATGACCCTCATCTTCTTCCATATAGACACTCATCATAACATCTGGTTGGAGGTTTCCATGAGGGCACAGCCCAAGACAGTGTCCAAAATAAGCTTCCTTGTCCCTCATTTGCCTAAAGTCACGTTTGCCTGGACACCCTTCCTATGAACCAGGAGTGATCAAATAGTCCTGACATTTATACTGCTCCACTTCTCCAATTTGAGGCCTACTGACTGAGGGGTTTAAATTCTTTTTGGGAATTGGACGCATGAGAAAACACAAGAACTATGGGCAAGCCACTGCAGAGCTTTGAAGAACCCATTTGACACAAAGGATCCCTATTCTTCCTTGATGGAAGTAAGTGCCCTACCAGAGGAAGGCAAGAGACTTCATCCACAATGACTCTACTTTTAGCCATTTTGGTTTTGGATGCACATATGGAATCTTTCTTTAGATCCATAAGGTGCATAGAATCTAAGCCACAGCCTCACACAGGGCCAAGAGGCTGATTCAGACACATCCCTTTCCAAAGCAATTAAGCAAAGAGCCACAGGAGATGCACATTTATTTCCAATTGAAAAGTCTTTTGTTAAGGCTTCCAAAAGTGTTGGCCTGAGGAAAACACCTTCCTGACATTCAGAGCAACAGAAAAATATGTATGCATAAGGCCCAAAGCAGGGTTTCTCCACTGAGATATTCCTGGTCACACTGCTATCTGAGTTTTCTGAGATGCTCGGCCATTCCATTCAGCTATCCAGTACATGGCCATTTCACAGACCTTGGAGGTGGTACATATCTTGGACACACAACCATGAGTCAATTCTTGAGAGTGACCAGAATTGAGTAAGAAATCAGGAACTTAGGAAGATTGCAGGTGTTGCCCATCCATAAGGCAAGCCGCAGTCCATTCATAAATTGGGCAGGATGAATGCTGGGAAGCTTTCTACTAGACAGGACACATCCATTGATGCATTCTCTTTTCTAATGTCTACAACCACTAACACAGTGGGATACACAGACATAGAAAAACTCGCATTGTCAAAGGACTTAGAAGAATCAGGTAATTCCAAACCAAACAAACCTCCTTTCCTACCTATTCTGAGAACATGAGACAAAACCACAAACCCCACCCGAACTCACAAATTCAACTTCTTCCCCCAAGTAGGTCTGTGACTATCCGGAATGTCCTCTGACTTGTGGGCCATACTGTGTTCTCCCGAAATGGCCTGTCCTGCCTCAGATCTGGTCACCTTGGCCAACTCTGTGAAGTTGTCAGGAGCCAGTGTTGAGCCACTACCTGCTTTCTCAGGAAAGGCCCCTCTTCAGAGCACTCCTGGCATTTGGCCATTCTCACATCAGTAGGTACCAAGAATGACTGACTCTGTCCTTGGTAAATCCAACAAGTGAGCCCACTGGAACTGTGACTGGGACTGGCTCTGGGTGCCTGGCTACTTGGATCACAAGTTCAGAGAGTTCCATCACCAAGGAAGTTAGGAAGGTCATTTCTTCGGGAACTGAATGAGGTCACTGCCTTGGCAACCACTTTGTCCTAACACTTGCTTCCAAGGGTTCCATGAGATGGAGGCTGCCCCTAATTCCTGAGACACTTTCAAAAGTTAGAATGGTATACCAACCATAGGTACCCAGGAACAGCTCTCCACACAGGCCCGGTTTGCTCCATCTCCTCTACGTTAAGTATAGAGAGTCTAATTCAGACTCAACCCTTCATCCTGACCAGGTTGTTTTCCATGGAAGATTACTTTTGCTCTCTCCGGTCCTTCATAGCTGCCTACATCTTCTCCAGGGATAATTTCTGCATTGACCTTTGAGGTTTTCAGCAGGTTGAAGATCCCCTACATTCCTGTATTGTAAGAACAAATCTGTCCCTGCTCTTCTGAATACTTAAATTGATGGAACAATGTATGGTTAGTGTTATTAACATGTTCAATTAAAACCAAAACACTACCACATGGCCCTTATATTCTTCCATATAGACACTCATCATTACCTCTGGCTGGAGGTTTCCACAAGGGGCGAAGCCCAAGACAGTGTCCAAAATAAGTTCCCTTGCCCCTCATTTGCCTAAAGTCTGGGTTTCCTGGACACCCTTCCTGTGAACCAGGATTGATCAAATAGGCCTGCCATTAATAATGCTCTTTTTCTCCTTTTTGAGGCCTACTGAACGTGAGGTATAGATTCTTTATGTGATTTGGAGTCATGTGAAACCCAAGCACCTTTTCTCGTCTTTGAAGAACTCATTAGACCCAAAGGATCCCTATTCGTACTTGATGGAGGTGAGGAGCCTAACAGAGGAAGCAAGAGACTTCATCCACAATGTCTGATCTTTTTGCCATTTTGGTTTTGGATGCACACATGGGATCTTTCTTTAGATCCATCAGGTCCTGAGATTCTAAGCCACAGCCTCACACAGAGCCGAGAGGATGATTTAGACACATCCTTTTCTAAAGCAATTAATCTAAGAGCCACGGGTGGTGCTCATTCATTTCCATTTGAAAGCAGTTTCTTCAGGCTTCACAAACTGGTGGTCTGAGGCAAAGACCTACCTGACATTCAGGTCAACAGAACAGTAGGTAAGCAAAAGGCACAAAGCAGGGTTTCTCTACTGAGACTTTACTGGTCACACTGATATCTGAGTTTTCTGAGATCCTCCCCATTCATTTCAGGTATCCAGTAAATGGCCATGTCACAGAGCTCGGAGGTGGTACATATCTTGGACAAAAAAAAATGAGCCTATTCTGGAGAATGGCCAGAATTCAGGAAGAAAACAGGAACTAAGGAAAATAGTAGGTGTTGCCCATCGATAAGGCAAGCAACAGTCCATTCATAAATTGGGCAGGATGTGTGCTGGAATGCTTTCTACTTGTCAGGACACATGCATTGATGCATTCACTTTTCTCATATCTTCAACCACCGACAAAGTGGGATACACAGACATAGAATCACTCACCATGTCAAATGACTTATTAAAAACAGTCCACTCCAAACCAAACAAACTGCCTTTCCTACCTATTCTCAGAACATGAGACAAAACCATAAACTCACATCTACACCCACAAAGGCATATCTTTTACCCACATAGGTCTGTGAGTAACCAGAGTGTCCTCAGACTGATAGGCCATACTATGTTCCCCCGAAATGGCCTTTCCTGTCTCAGATCTGGTCTCCTTTACCAACTCTCTAGAGTTTTCAGGAGCCATCGGTGAGTCACTACCTGCTTTCTCAGGAAAGGCCCCTCTTCAGAGCTTTCCTGGCATTTAGTGATCCACAAGAAAGACTGACTCTGTCCTTGGTAAATCCAAACAAGTGAACCCACTGGGAAAGGGACTGGGACTGGCTCTTGTTGCCTGGCTTCCTGGATCCCAAGTTCAGAGGGTTCCATCACCAAGGAAGTGAGGTAGGTCACTTCCTTCAGGAACTGAATGAGGTCACTGCCTTGGCAACCACTTTGGTCTAACATTTGCTTCCAATGGCTCCATGACATGGAGGCTGCCCCTACTTCCTGTGTCACATTCACAAGTTAGAATGGTATACCAACCATAGGCACCCGGGAACAGTCAGAGTCTACTAGGGTATGGCTTAGTGTCAGGAATTCAGTATTTCAAATAGAAAATAGGAAAATGAATCTAATGTGTATACAAATATATGCTAGACAAAAATCTTCCCACTGTCCTCCACAACAATGCCTTGATATTTCCTTCACCACAAGTAAGACACAATTAGTGGAGAATAGTTTGAAAATCTGTGAATATATATCTGGAAAAAAAATGAATGGAGTTCACAACCTTGGAGGTGGTAGAGGAATTTCCAAATGTAAAAGAAAGGATAAACACTCCACAAACATGGAGCTCTGGTGGCCTAATAAATTTTTGAGAGACTGCCTCTGAGTTTGGGCCCTTGAAATATTTGTTGTTGTCAGGAGCTTTAGCTTCCTTTGTAGTGAGACCATCAAATCTGGGTCAGCATCTATGTGACCTGGATGACATGGTTCCTTATTTTCTATTGAACATGAGGCAGCAGTTCTGAATTCTCTCTTTGTAGGTAAACTGAGGCCACTGGGGTCTAAGTGTCTAACCGTGTGGTCTGTGAAGCCATTTGGTCATACTCGAATTTTTGTGGTGTTATTTATTGCAGTACTCTGAGTTTGGTATTGGCTTCATGAAGTACAAGGAGATAAACTGGGACACAGTCCTAGAGGGAGTACTCTCATGTGTGGTGAGTGAGGGTCTGCAGGAGAATGCACCAACCAGGCTTCTATCCCAAAAAGCTTGCACCCATGTCCATAGCAACCTGATTCTGAACATTGCCATGAAACCTCTCCATATAACAAGATCCCTTTATTTGTAAGGGTCTGCTGGCTGCACCATGTCAGTCACAATCCATTTGGAAGCCAAGGGAAGATCCATGTGGCCCCACGACAGATGTTTTATCATACACCTGCCAACCACTGCTCTAGGCCCACTACTCAGCAGGCTCCAACTTTCTGGCATCTCTGTTCTACAACATTTTCATGAAACCCAGTCAATCAGGGCACTGTCTGGTATACTCGTGATCAGCAACAGACATCCAAAGATTTTCTAGTGCCACCTGTTCATAGGAATATCAAAAATTTTATGGTATTTATCTAGCCAATTTTCAAGGATGAAGTTGGAGGCACTGTGGGTTTCAATTCATTCAGGAACCATGAAATAGTGAGGAAGCTCATTTCAATGAAAGCTCGGGACAATTCTCACAGGCAAGGCTTCCCAAGGAGTGGCCAAAAGGTCACATGAAGCCAGGCCCATTGAGGTTTACAATTGAGGTCCATGTGTGTTTTGACTCTCAACTATGGCTGCTAAGTCTTTCTGAATAAAGTCATGTGATATCCTGGCTGAGAATCCCCGAGCACTGTGGAAAGCCAACCTGGGCCTAGATCTCAGTCTCCAAGGGCAACTCTCATGTGTGGCCTCCTAAATTCCAAACACAATTCATGCCAATACGTCGCTGAGATCTGTTCCAGAACTCAGTCTCTAAAGGGAATCACACAAGAGTTAAAGCCCAGGTTGACCCTGGAATCTTTTCCAACCGTAACACAAATGACCACAATTAAACCAAAACACTCCAACATGGCCCTCATCTTCTTCCATATAGACAGTCATAATAAACTCTGGTTGGAGGTTTCCATGAGGGGCGCAGCCCAAGACAGTGTTCAAAATAAGCTCACTTGCCACTCATTTGCCTAAAGTCAGGGTGGCATGGAAACCCTTCCTGTGAACGAGGGGTGATCAAATAGGCCTGCCATTAATAGTGCTCTACTTCTCCAATTTGAGGCCTACTCTCTGTGGGGTATAGATTCTTTATGAGAATTGGGGTCATGAGAAAACCCAAGCACCTATGGGCTACCCTCTGAAGGGATTTGAAGAACCCATTTGAGTGAACCAAGGAGTTGGATCAAAAGACTTTAGATATAGGGTTTTGGTTAGAGAGTGAATGTAAATTTCAGCATATGTGAAGAGTCAGCCACAGTGATGAACTGGGGAAAATGTGTAGGAAAGCAAATATCAATAGAGATATTAGGAAATCAGGCAAAGTACAAAGAGAGTGATAGGATAAGACATTTTTAACAGGGTTGAGTTTGAATATACAATCTTAGGAAGAAACAAATATGCAGTCACCAACAGGAATGATATTCGAGATCATTAGTGAATCAGGACATGGATGTTGTTAGTAATACATGCTCACTTTCAATATAGGCTTTGGTAAAATCATAAGTGTGACACTTGCATTTTTTGTCAGGAATATTACTGTGATGAAATGCATATGTATATCAGGTGACTAGAATATTTCTTCCACCATTTTTGAAAGCAATATTTTAAAGGCTTATAAATTAGTATTGGGGATACAAATAGGTATACCCTGGGTCTATGAATATAGAGATGATTCTTTAATAGACCATACTGTGAATAAATAATATAACTGGTTCAAAATTTAAATAATGGATTGAATTGATATCTGAAAATATACAAGAAATCTTACATTGATATACATACATTCATTCCGAACAGTTATACATCTAATGATAATATTAGTGTTACGGTTTATTATGAAGAGTGTGGGAGTTTTGTTTCAAAAGTGATTATGGAAATCGAAAATAATGTGTTTGGAAAGAATCTCATGAAAAGAACAGTCAAGAAACATGGAGGAATACATGTCTTCTCAAGTAGGAAGTGATTGAAATTGAACCAAATGCCTATAAATTTGTAAAATTGTGGATGAAATGATATATCCTATATTGCCCATAAACTGCAGAAATAGTAATGTACCAGTGTTGAATAAAAATGAACTTCAAAATACACATCATGTCCCATAGGTGTCTACTTGCATTGATGTTAAACTGGGTGAGTCACTGTAGAAATATTAGGATTTCTTAGCACCATTCCCTGAAGTTAGTTTTCAGTACTAGGAAACAAATATGTATTTCAGTGGATGTATATTTCTAAGAATAATCTTGGGAAAAATTGATTATATATCCCCATACAGGAACATGAATGAATTTAGGCAGTGTATAGTAAGACACTTATATTTCATATTTTGAAAATCTGGAGACTATATATATATAGACACAAACACACACACATTATAATGTAGCAATATATATGCCAATTGAAATTCATCATGAAAAATAACTCATCTGCATATCAAAAAATATTCATTATACTGAACATGGATTATGTATAATGTTGTTCATCTAGGAAGGTCACCCATGGGTTGAATTTTTAGTTCCAACAGCCTTTAGGAGAAGTGATCTCTTCTCACAATTTGTATCTGCCAAGTCAGCCACCTCACAAGAATGTACGTGTGAAACCAGGTAGGATTCTATTTGTGCATATAAAAATACATGTGCTTAATAGGCTAAAGAGAAAGAGAGACAGAAATTCACATATTTCTTAACTTTAAAAACACATGGAGAATTATTTCAACAAATAATTGACTAGATTTATAACTCCTACCTTATATCATGCAAAAGGCAAGTACAACTACACACCATGCCTCTTCTGAACTGCTTGTATTTCTATTCTCTTTTGGTTATTTTTCTCATCATATTAGTATTAGTAGTCAGAGTCTATAAGGGTATGGGCTAGTGTCAAGGATTCAGTATTTCGAATGAAAAATTGAAAAATGAATCCAATGTGTATGCAAATATGTGCTACAAAAAAATCTTCCTTCTCTCATATAGAAGAATGACTTGACATTACCATTGCCCCAAGTAAGTCACAATTAGAGGAGAAGAGTTAGAAAATCTGTAAATATATATCTGCAACGAAAATGCTCAGGAGTGCACAACCTTGGAGGTGGTAGAGGAGTTTCCAAAAGTAAGTGACATGGGAAATACTCCACAGACATGAAGATCTGCTGGCCTAAACACTTCTTGAGAAACTGCCTTTGAGGTTGGGCACTTGAAATATATGTTGTTTTCAGGAGCTTTCGCTTCCTTTATAGTGAGACCATCTAAGCTGGGTCTGCATCTATGTGACCTGGAGGACATGGCATCTTATTTTCCAATGAACATGAGGCAGCAATGCTGAATTCTCTCGTTGTAGGTAAACTATTGCCACTGGGGGCTAAGTGTCTCCCCGTGTGGACTGTGAAACCATTTGGTCATCTTCCACTTTTCGTGGTGTTTCTTGCTGCTGCACTGGTAGTTTGGTATTGGCATCACGAAATACAAGGAGTTCAACTGGGACACAGTGCTGGAGGGAGTTCTGTCACGTGTGGTACGTGTACCCTGGTCTACAGTAGAATGCACCAACCAGGCTTCTATCCCACATAGCTTGCCCCCTTGATCATAGCAACCTGATTCTAAACATTACTCTGAAACTTCTCCATATAACAAGATGCCTTTATATACAATGGTCTGATGGCTGCACCATGTCTGTCTCAAGACAATTGAAAGTCAATGGCAGATCAACATGGCCCCACCACACATGTTTTATCACACACCTTCCCACCACTGCTCTAGGCCCACTACTCTGCAGTCTCCAACTTTCTGGCATCTCTGTTCTAAACATTTTCATGAAGCCCAGTCAATCAAGGCACTGTCTGGTATACTCATGATCAGCAAAAGTACATCAAAAGGTTCTCCAGTGCCATCTGGTCATGAAAATTTCTAAACATTCATGGTATTGATCTAGACAAATTTCAAGGATGAAGGTGGATGCACTGTGGGTTTCAATTCATTCAGGGACCATTAAATGTTGAGGAAGCTCATTTCAATGAAAGATCTGGAGAACACTCACAGGCAAGGCTTCCCAAACAGTGGCCAAAAGGTCACATGAAGACAGGCCCATTGAGGTCTACAATGTGAGGTCCATGTGTGTTTTGACTCTCAACTATGGGTGCCAAGTCTTTCAGAATAAAATCATGTGATATCCTAGCTGAGATTCTCAGTACTCTTGGGAAAGCCACCCTGGGCCTAGATCTCATTTTCAAAGGGCGACTCTCATGTGTGGCCTCCTGAAATCGCAACCCAATTCATGGCAATACTTATCTGAGGTCAGTTCCAGAACTCATTCTCTAAGGGGAATCACACCAGTGTTCAAGCCCAGTTGGACCCAGTCATCTCTTCCATCTGCCACACAAATGACCACAATTAAAACCAAAACACTCCCACATTGTCCTCATCTTCTTCCACATAGACACTCCTCATAACCTCTGGCTGGAGTTTTTCATGAGGGGCACAGCCCAAGACAGTGGCCCAAATAAGCTTTCTTGCCCCTCATTTGCCTAAAGTCAGGGTGGCCTGGACACCCTTCCTGTGAACCAGGAGTGATTAAATAGGCCTGCCATTAATACTGCTCCACTTCTCCACTTTGAGGCCTTCTTACTGTGGGGTTTAGTTTCTTCTTTTAAAAAAAAAATTGAAATTTAATTGGAAAGTTAAAAAAAAATTGTATTGCAGAATATTAAATTTCTTATGCAAAAGCCTTTATCTTGTTTGTGAGGGAAACCTTGATGCCTTGCCAATCTGGTTATATGGAGACACTGAAAATTTTCTGTTACATACTACATGGATGAATGGCTACAGCACATCGTTTTTTTCAAACTGAAAGGCAGATAACAGCAAGTAAGATAACAAATAAAAGCCAATTTTATTAAAAAATAAAGTTGTAAAATGTCTCAAATATTGGAAATTAAATTCCTTTTTTTTTTCTTTTTTTTGGTTGTTCAAAAGCTCATGCTATATCATCTTTCATACATTTGACTCATTTGGGTTATGAACTCCCATTTTTACCCCAATACAAATCGCAGAATCACATCAGTTACACACTCACGTTTTTACATAATGGCATATTAGTGATTGTTGTATTCTTCTACCTTTCCTATCCCCTACTATCCCCCTCCCCTCCCCAACCATCTACCCTCTATACCTCATCTGCTATTGTTCAATTCTCTCCCTTGTTTCCCCCCCTTTCCCCTCACAACCTCTTATATGGAATTTTGTGTAACATTTAGTGTCTCCTACCATTTCCATATGCTTTCCATTCTCTCTCCCTTTCTCTCCCCCCACTCATCTCCATTTAGTGTTAATATTTTCCTCATGCTCTTCTTCCCTGTTCTGTTCTTATTTGCTCTCTTTATATCAAAGAAAACATTTGGCATTTGTTTTTTAAGGATTGGCTAGCTTTGCTTAGCATTATATGTTCTAATGCCATCCATTTCCGTTCAAATTCAATGATTTTTGTCATTTTTTAATGCTGCATAATACTCCATTGTGTATAGATGCCCCTTTTTTATCCATTCGCCTATTGAAGGTCATCTAGTTTGGTTCCACAGTTTAGCTATTATGAATTGTGCCGCTATGATCAGTGATGTGGCAGTATCCCTATAGTGCGCTCTTTTAAGATCCTCAGGGAATAGTCCGAGAAGTGAGATAGCTGGGTCAAATGGTGGATCCTTTCCCTGCTTTCCCAGGTATCTCCATACTGCTTTCAAAATTGGCCTCAACATTTTGCAGTCCCACCAGCAGTGTACAAGTGTACCCTTTTCCCCACATCCTCGCCAACACTTATTGTTGTTTGATTTCATAATGGCTGCCAATCTTACTGGAGTGAGATGGTATCTTAGGGTGGTTTTGACTTGAATTTCCCTAACTGCTAGAGATGGTGGGCATTTTTTCATGTTCTTGTTGATGGATTGTATGTCCTCCTCTGTGAAGTTTCTGTTCAGGTCCTTGGCCCATTTGTGGATTGGTTTATTTGTTATCCTATTGTTTAATTTTTGAGTTCTTTGTATATTCTAGATATTAGGGCTCTATCTGAAGTGTGAGGGGTAAAAATTTGTTCCCAAGATGTAGGCTCTCCATTTACCTCTCTTATTGTTTCTCTTGTTTCGAAAAAAACTTTTTAGTTTAAGTAAGTCCCATTTGTTGATTCTTGTTATTAACTCTTGTGCTATGGCTGTCCTATTAAGGAATTTGGGGCCCAACCCCACAGTATGTACATCGTAGCCAAATTTTTCTTCTATTAGATGCAGTGTCTCTGATTTTATATCTTGCTCCTTGATCCATTTAGAGTTAAATTTTGTGCATGGCGAGAGAAAGGGATTCATTTTCATTTTGTTGCATATGGATTTTCAATTTTCCCTGGACCACTTGTTGAAGATGCTATCCTTCCTCCATTGCATGCTTTTAGGCCCTTTTTCAAATATAAGAAAGTTGTACTTTTGTGGATTGGTTTCTGTGTCCTCTATTCTGTACCATTGGTCCAGCTGACTTTTGTGATACCAGTACCACGCTGTTTTTGTTACTATTGCTTTGTAGTACAGTTTGAACTCTGTTATCGCTATACATCCTGATTCACACTTCCTGCTTAGAATTGCTATTGCTATTCTGTGTCTATTGTTTTTCCATATGAAATTCATGATTGCTTTATATATTTCTACAAGAAATGCCATTGGGATTTTGATTGGCATTGCATTAAACCTGTAGAGAACTTTGGGTAATATCGCAATTTTGATGATGTTAGTTCTGCCTATACATGAACAGGGTACATTTTTCCATCTTCTAACATCTTCTTCTATCTCTTTCTTTAGAGTTATGTAACTTTCATTGTATAAATCTTTCACCTCTTTTTTTAGGTTGATTCCCAAGTATCTTATTTTCTATGAGGATATTGTGAATGGAGTGGTTTTCCTCATTTCAATTTCAGAAGTTTTGTTGCTGATATACAGGAATGCCTTTGATTTTTTCTTGTTGATTTTATATACTGGCACTTTGCTGAATTCATTTATTAACTCTAGCAGTTTCTTTGCATACCCTTTAGGGTTTGTTAAATATATTATCATGTCATCCTCAAATAGCGAATATTTAAGTTCTTCTTTTTCTATTTTTATGCCTTTAATTTCTTTTGTCTGTCTAATTTCTCTGGCTAGTATTTCAAGAACTAAACTGAATAGAAGTGGTGATAGAGGGCATCTCTGTCTTGTTCCAGATTTTAGAGGGAATGCCTTCAGTTTTTCTCCATTTAGGATGATGCTAGCCTGAGGTTTAGCATATATAGCTTTTACCATGTTGAGGTAAGTTCTTGTTATCCCTAATTTTTATAGTGTTTTGAACATAAAGGAATGCTGTACTTTGTCAAACGCTTTATCTACATCTATAGAGATGATCATATGGTTTTTGTCTTTAAGTCTATTGATGTGGTGGATTACATTTATTGATTTCCATAAATTGATCCAGGCTTGCATCCCAGGGATGAATCCTACTTGATCATGATGCACAATTATTTTGATATGCTTTTGTATTCAATTCACCATGATTTTATTGAGAATTTTTGCATCCAAGTTTATTAGAGGTATTGGTCTGTAGTTTTCTTTCTTTGAAGTGTCTTTGTCTGGTTTTGGAATCAGGGTGATGTTGGCCTCATAGAATGAATTTGGAGGAACTCCTTCTTTTTCTATTTTTTGAAATTGCTTGAAAAGTATTGGTATTAATTCTTCTTTGAGGGTTTTGTAGAACTCCACTGTATACCTATCCGGTCCAGGGCTCTTTTTGGTTGGTTGTCTTTTAATGGTTTCTTATTTTTCTTCCTTTGTTATTGGTCTATTTAAATTGTGGGTGTCTTCCTGACTCAATCTGGGCAGATCATATGACTTAAGAAATTTATCGATATCTTCTTTATCTTCTATTTTATTGGAATATAGGGTTTCAAAATACTTTCTAATTATCTTCTGTGTTTCTGTAGTGTGTGTTGTGATATTTCCATCTTTATTCCATATGTTAGTAATTTGAGTTCTCTGTCTTCTTCTCTTCGTTAGCATGGCTAAGGGCCTGTCGAACATATTTATTTTTTCAAAGAACCAACTCTTATTTATTTCAATTTTTACAATGTAGATTTTTTGTTTCAATTTCATTGATTTCTCCTCTAATTTCAATTATTTCTTGTCTTCTACTACATTTGATGTTGTTTTGCTCTTCCTTTTCTAGGTTTTTGAGGTGTAGTGTGAGTTCATTTATTTGTTGTTGTTTTTTTTCTTTTTTTGAGGAAAGAATTACAAGAAATGAATTTCCCTCTTAAAAACCGGTATGTTGTGTCTCTATTGTCATTTGTCTCTAAGAATTTTTTTATCTCCTCCTTTATGTCTTCTGTAACCCACTGATCATTCAGTAACATATTGTGCATTTTCCATGTGATGTAGAATTTTTCCTTCCTTTTTTTTTCATTGATTTAAAGTTTCAATCCATTATGATCAGATATGGTGCATGGTATTATCTCCATACCTTTATATTTACTAAGAGTTTCCCTATTGCATAATATATGGTCTATATTGGAGTAGGATCAATGTGCTGCTGAGAAGAACGTGTATCCACTTGATGATGGTTGATATATTTTATATATGTTGGTTACGTCTAGGTTATTGATTGTGCTATTGAGTTCTATAGTATCTTTATTCAGCTTTTGTCTGGAGGAAGGCAAGAGACTTCATCCACTATGACTGCCCTTTTTGCCATTTTAGTTTTGGATGCACACATGGGATCTTTCTTTAGATCCATCAGGTGCTGAGAATCTAAACCACAGGCTCACACAGGGCCAAGATGCAGATTCAGAAACATCCCTTTCCAAAGCAATTAAGCAAAGAGCCACAGGTGATGCCAATTTATTTAAATTTGAAAACTGTTTTCTTCAGTCTTCACAAAGGGGTTGCCGGAGGCAAAGACCTTCCTGACATTCAGGGCAACAGACAGGGAAGCAAAAGGCCCAAAGCAGGGTTTCTCCACTGAGACTTTCTTGGTCACACTGATATCTGAGTTTTCTGAGATACTCGCCATTCCCTTCAGCTATCCAGTACATTGGCATGTCACAGTGCTTGGGGTGGTACATATCTTGGACACAAAACCATGAGCGTATTCTAGAGAGTGGGCAGAATTCAGGAAGAAAACAGGAACTTAGGAAGATGGCGAGTGTTGCCCATTTATAAGGCAAGCTGCAGTTCATTCATAAATTGCACAGGATGAATGCTGGGAAGCTTTCTAGTAGACTGGACAAATCCCTTGATGCATTTTCTTTTCTAATGTCTACAACCACGGACACAATGGGATATATAGACACAGAAACACTCGCCTTGTCAAATGACTTACTAGAAACAGTCCACTCCAAAACTAACAAACCACCTTTCCTACCTATTCTGAGAACAGGAGACAAAACAACAAACCCACAAGCACACCCACAAAGGCACCTCCTTACCCCAGTAGGTCTCTGACTATCCAGAGTGTCCTCTGACTGGTGGGCCATGATATATTCCCCCATATTGGGGTGTCCTGTCTCTGATCTGGTCTCCGTGGCCAACTCTGTGATGCTGTCAGAAGCCAGCGATGAGCCACTACCTGCTTTCTCAGGAAAGCCCCCTCTTCAGATCTTCCTGGCATTTGGCCAACCTCACATCAGTATGTACCAAGAAAGACTGACTCTGTCCTTGGTAAATCCAAACAAGTTTGACCACTGGGACTTGCACTGGGACTGGCTTTGGGTGCCTGGCTTCCTGGATCCCATGTTCAGAGAGTTTCATCACCAAGGAAGTAAGTTGAGTTCATTTCCTTCAGGAACTGAATGAGGTCACTACCCTGGCAACCACATTTTCCTAACAGTTCCTTCCGAGGGTCCCATCAGATGGAGGCTGCACCTACTTGCTCTGACATTTTCACAAGTTAGAATGGTATATCAACCATAGGCACCCGGGATCAACTCTCCACACAGGCCTGGTTTGGTCCATCTTCACTACATTAAGAAAAGAGAGGCTGATTCAGACACATCCTTTCATCATGACCAGGATGTTTTCCATGTAAGATGACTTTTGCTCTCTCAGGTCCCTCATAGCTGCCTACATCTTCCCCAGGGATTATTTCTGCATGGACTTTTGATGTTGTCAGCTGGTGGAAGATCCCCTACCTTCCTGTATTGTAAGACCAACTCTGTTCCTGCTCTTCTGTAAATGAGATTGAGGGAACAGTGTATGGTTAGGGTTAATAGCATGTTCGATTTGGGTTAGGAATAATTATGCTGGATGAATAATGGTATTGGGAACCTGTGATATTTATAAGAATATAGACGTGAAATATATGTATGAGAACAGAGATCTAGGAAAGATTTGAAGCCCAGATAGGAATTGAAACCACGATTGGTATACTTAGCTTGAATTATGTTCTGCACCGAGGTCTCAGATAAATTGATATACAATGGCATAGGACCGTGTACCTCGGATGTTTGAATGTAGAAGAGAACATGCAGTCAAAAAGGGATAGTCTGTAGGATTAGGAAGATAGTCAGTAGGTTTAGGAAGAATAGTGAGTATAGGAGTTGGACCAAAAGTTCTTTAGCAATAGGGTTTCAGATAGAGAGTGAATGTAAATGTCAGCACATTTGAAGTTACAGTCACAATGATGAACTGGGGACAATATGTAGAAAAGCAGATATCAATAGGGACATTAAGAAATCAGGCAGAGTATAAAGTGAGTGATAGGATTAGATATTTTCAAAAGGCTTGAGGTTGAATATATAATCTTAGGAAAAAAACAAATATGTAGTAACAAAGAGGATTGACATTTTAGAGCATTACTCAACCTGGACAGATGTTTTTAATAATCCATGCTCACTTTCCATTTAGGCTTTGGTACAATCATAAGTGTGACCTTTGCATTTTGTGTCCAGAATACTACTGTGATAAATGTATATGTAGATCAGGTGACATGAGTCTTTCTTCCACCATTATGGGGAGCAATATCCTGAAAACTTATAAATTAGTACTGGGGATACGAAAAGGTGTACCCTGTCTTGATGATTATTCAGATGATGCATGAATAGACCATATTGTGAATAAAGTATATAACTGGTTCCAACTTTAAATAATGGATTGAATTTGCATCTGAAAAAAATATATGAAATCTTATATTGATATACATAAATTCATTCCAACCTGTTATATATCTAATGGTAATATTAGGGTTACAGTTTATCATGAAGAGTGAGTTTTGCTTGAACAATGATAATGGAATCGAAAATAATGTGTTTAGAATGAAGTCAAGTGAAAAGACCAGTAGAGAAATATGGAGGAATACATGTGTTCTGAAATAGTAAGTAATTGAAAGTGAACCAAATGCCTATAAATTTGTGAAGTTGTGAATGAAAAAAATATATCCTATGTTGTACATAAACTGGAGAAATTTTAATGTACCAGTGTTTAATAAAAATGAACTTCAAAATACACATCATGTCCCATAGAAATCTATTTGCATTGATGTTAAACTGGGTCAGTTACAGTAGAAATATTAGGATTTGTAAGCACCATTCACTGAACTTAGTTTTCAGTAGTAGGAAACCAATATGTATTTCAGGTGGTTGAGTATTTCTTAGAATAATCTTGTGTAAAGTTGATTATACACCCAAATACATGAATACGAATGAATTTAGGGAGTGTATAATAAGATACATATATTTCATATTTTGGAAATTCTGGAGAATATATATATATATATATATATATATATATATATATATATATATATATATATATATATATATACACACACACACACAAATACACACACAAACACACACACACAAATTAATATGTAGAAATATATATGCCAATTGAAATTCATCATAAAATATAATTCATCCACATATCCAAAAATATTCATTTTACTTAACATGGATTTATGTATAATGTTTTTTACTAGGAAGCTCACCCATAGGTTGAATTTTCAGTTCAATCAGTATTTAGGGGGAGTCATCTCTTTTCACAATTTTTATATTCCAATGTCAGTGAGCTCACAAGAATGTACGTGGGATACCAGGTAGGATAGTATATGTGCATAAAAAATACATGTGCTGAATAGGATACAGAGAAAGGGAGACAGGAATTTACATATGTGATAACTTTAAAAACTCATGAAGAAATATTATAATAAAAAGTTGACTAGATATAAAACACATACTCTTGATAAAGCAGAAGGCAAATACAAGTATACACCATGCTTCCTATGAAAGGACTGTATTTCTATTCAGTTAGGTTTCTTTTTCTCCATCATATTAGGATTAGTAGTCAGATTCTAGTAGGGTATGGGTTGGTGTCAGGGATTCAGTATTTCAAATGGAAAATAGAAAAATTAATCTAATGTGTATGCAAACATGTACTACAGGAACAACTTCCCACTCTCTTCCAGAACAATGGCTTGACATAACCATCACTCCAAGTAAGACACAATTAGAGGAAAGGAGTTAGAAAATCTGTGAATACATATGAGAAATGTAAAATGCTCAGAAGTTCACAACACTGGAAGTAGAAGAACAGTTTCCAAAAGTAAGGGAGAGGGTAAACACTTCACAAACATGGAGCTCTGCTGGCCTAAAGACTTCTTGAGAAACTTCCTCTGTGGTTGGGCACATGAAATATTTGTAATTGTCAGGAAATTTAGTTTCGTTTGTAGTGACACCATGAAATCTGGGTCTGCATCTATGTGACCTGGAGGACATGGTTCCTTATTTTCTAATGAAAATGAGGCAGCAGTTCTGAATTCTCTCTTTGTAGGTAAACTGTGGCCACTGGGAGCTAAGTGTCTTCCCGTGTGGTCTGTGAAGCCATTTGGTCATGCTCCAATTTTCAGGGTGTTTCTTACTCCTGAACTGGGAGTTTCGTATTAGATTCATGAAATACAAGGAGTTCAACTGGGACACAATGATAGAGGGAGTTCTGTCACGTGTGGTTTGTCATGGTCGACAAGAGAATGTACGAACCAGGCTTTAATCCCACATAGCTTTCCCACTTGACTATAGCAACCTGATTCTGAACATTGCCCTGAAACCTCTCCATATAAAAAGATGCCTTTACATATAAGGGTCGGCTGCCTGCACCATGTCAGTCGCAAGTCTTTTGGAAGCCAATGGAAGATCCAGGTGATCCTACCAAAAATATTTATTTACACACCTACAGTCCACTGTTCTATGCCCACTACTCAGAAGGCTCCAACTTACTGGCATCTCTGTTCTACAACATTTTCACGAAACCCAGTCAATCAAGGCACAGTTTGGTACCATCATGATCAGCAACAGGACATTCAAAGTTTATCCAGTGCCACCTGGTCATGGAAATTTCAAAAATTTCATGGTATTTATCTAGCCATTTTTCAAGGATGAAGTTGGAGGCACTGTGGGTTTCAATTAATTCAGGAACCATTAAATGGTGAGGAAGCTCATTTCAATGAAAGCTCTGGAGATCACTCACGGGGAAGGCTTCCCAAAGAGTGGCCAAAAGGTCACATGAATCCAGGCCCATTGAGGTATACAAAGTGAGATCCATGTGTGTTTGTATTCTCAACTAAGGGTCCCAAGTCTTTAAGAATTAAATCATGTGATATCCTGGCTCAGAATCCCCGAGCACTGTGGAAAGCCATCCTGGGCCTAGATCTCAGATTACAAGGGTGATTCTCATGCGTGACCTCCTAAAATCCCAACACTATTTTTTGCAATACTTCTCTGAGGTCAGTTCCAGAACTCAGTCTCTAAGGGTAATCATACCAGAGTTCAAGCTCCGGTGGACACAGTCATCTCTTCCAACTACCACACAATTGACCACAATTAAAACCAAAACACTCCCACATGGCCCTCATCTCCTTCCATATAGACACTCATCATAACCTCTGGCTGGAGGTTTCCATGAGGGGCGCAGACCAAGACAGTATCCACAATAATCTACCTTGCCCCTCATTTGCCTAAAGTCAAGGTGGCCTGGACACGCTTCCTGTTAACCAGGAGTGATCAAATAGGCCTGGTGTTAATACTGTTCTGCTTGTCCAATTTGAGGCCTACTGACTGTCAGATATTGATTCTGTATGTGAATTGGAGTCATGAGAAAACCCAAGCACCTATGGGCTAGCCTCTGCAGGTTTTGAAGAACTCGTTTGACCCAAAGGATTCCTATTCTCACTTGATGGAGGTCAGGAACCTTACAGAGGAAGGCGAGAGACTTCATGCCAATGACTGCTCTTTTGGCCATTTTGGTTTTGAATGCACGCATGGGAAATTTTTTTAGATCCCTCAGGTGCTGAGAATCTAAGCCACTGCCTCATACAGAGCCAAGGGGCTGATTCAGACACATCCCTTTTCAAAGCAGTTAAGGAAAGAGCCACATGTATGCCCAATAATTTCCATTTGAAAACTGTTTTCTTCAGGCTTCACAAAAGGGTGGCCTGAGTCAAAGACCTTCCTGAAATTCAGGAAAACAGAACAATAGGTAAGCAAATGGTCCAAAGCAGGGTTGCTCCACTGAGAATTTCCTGGTCACACTGATACTTGAGTTTTCTGAGATGCTTGCCATTTCTTTCAGCTATCCAGTACATGGCCAGTCACAGAGCTTGAAGGTGGTACATATCGTGAACAAAAAACCATGGTCCTATTCTGTAGAGTGGCCAGAATTCATAAAGAAAACAGGAACTTAGGAATATAGCAGGTATTGCGCATCAATAGGGCAAGCTACAGTCCATTCATAAATGGGGCAATTTGAATGCTGAGAAGCTTTCTACTAGACAGGACACATCCATTGATGCATTCTCTTTTCTAATGCATACAACCACGGACACAGTGAAATACTGAGACATAGAAACACTCGCCATGTCAAAAGACTTACTAGAAACACTAAACTTCAATCCAAACAAACCGAATTTAATACCTATTCTAGGAAAATGAGACAAAACCACAAACCCACAACAACACCCACAAAGGCACCTCCTTCCCCCAAGTAGGTCTGTGACTATCCAGAGTGTCCTCTGACTTGTGGGCCAAAATATGTTCCCCCAAATTGGCCTGTCCTGTCTCAGATCTGTTCTCCTTGGCCAACTCTGTGAAGTTCTCAGTAGCCAGCGGTGAGCCACTACCTGCTTTCTCAGGAAAAGCCCCACTTCAGAGATTTCCTCTCATTTGACCTTCCTCACATCTGTAGGTACCAACAAAGACTGACTCTGTCCTTGCTGAATCCAAACAAGTGAGACCACTGGGACTGGGACAGGGACTGGCTCTGGGTGCCTGGCTTCCTGGATCCCAAATTCAGAGAGTTCCATCACCAAGGAAGTTAAGTGAGGTCCCTTCCTTCAGAAATTGAATGAGGTAACTGTCTTGGCAACCACTTTGTCCTAACTGTTGCTTTCAAGGGTCCCATGATACGGAGGCTGCCCCTACTTTCTGTGACACTTTCACAAGTTAGAATGGTATATCAACAATAGGCACCCAGGAATAGATCTCCACACAGGCCTAGTTTGGTCCAACTTCTCTACATTAAGAAGAGAAGCTGATTCATACACAACCTTTTATCCTGACCAGGTTGTTTGCCATGGAAGATGACTTTTGGTCTCTCAGGTCCTTCATAGCTGCCTACCTCTTCTCCAGGGATCATTTCTGCATGTACCTTTGAGGTTCTCAGGAGGTGGAAGATTCCCTACATTTCAGTATTGTAAGATCAACTCTTTCCCTGCTCTTCTGTAAAGTTAGATTGAGGGAACAGTGTATGGTTATGGTTAATAACATGTTCGGTTTGGGTTAGAAATCATTCTGCTGGATGAATAATGGTATTGGGAACTTGCTATGTGTATAAGAATATATAGGTAAAATATATGTATGAAAACAGAAATCTAAGTATGATTTGAAGTCCAGAAGGGCATTGGGCTCTTGATTGGGATATGCAGCTTTGAATTACGTTCTGCAGAGGTGTCTCAATTAAATCGATATACAATGCCATAGGACCTTGTACCTTGGATGAATTAATGTAGAAGGAACATCTAGTCGAAAAGGGATAGTCCGTAGTGAAAGGTTAATAAAATAGGTACTTGTCACTTCCTGTTTTTCTGTATGCTTAACAAAACACTGTTGAAATCTTGAGAAATGTTTGCTAATCTTGTTTCCAGAATGTTCTGTTCCCAACTGCCAAACTGCAGAATGTACTCCCTCACTCAGTGTCATGCAAACCGCCCACATGCCCTCACCCATTAGTAAACTTCCCTCTCTTCCCTCTCCAAGGAAAGTATATAAGCTGTGCTTAAGGTGTTCTCAGGGCTCTCTGCTCTATTTAAGTGAGTTCTGAGCCACAGCATGCTGAACCCCAAATAAACCCATTGCTGTTGCATGAGACAGACTCTTGGTGGTCTCTTCCTTTGACACTCGCCCGACCTTTACATATTGAGGTTCCACCGAGTTCTGGCAGTGGCAGACGAGAGACCCCAATGGGCTCCTCTCGGAGCAAGTAAGGCGCCTCTTTCTGGTTTCAGGTTTCATGTTAGGGCTTGGCAAAATCTCTGGCGATGAAGAGCCTGAGCTCCCTCCGAAGGTGGCTGAGAGACGTGTCACAGAGACACAGGGCACCTCCCTGGGGGACGCCGCAGAAAACTCGGAAAATTAAGGAACAATAGTCTCCTCAACTCAGTGATATTTTGTTTCAGATTCGGTATTGTCATCCCATCGGGTTTTGCCGGCTACTCATTCCTGGTTTCAGTGTTTGACGTCCATTGCCTGTGTTTATGGTCTTGTCTTATCTGTGTCATGTGTCCTTGCTTTTGCTGTTTGTGTACCTTTCATTATGGGACAGAGCAGTTCAATGCCTCTGTCCCTGACCCTTGATCACTGGAACAAAGTCCGCTTAAGAGCTCAGAATCTTTCTTGTTTTAGTAAAATGCTGGACCTGGCAGAATCTCTGTGCCACAGAATGGCCCACCTTTGAATTCGGATGGCCCCTAGAAGGATCTTTCTACTTCGCACTAATTTAAAAATTCAGAGATATTATCTCAGCCGGGGACACATAGCCATCTGGATCAACAGCCATATATCTTAACTTGGCAGAACATCTGCAAATCTCCTCCTCCATGGGTGAAGCCTTTCCTTGCCCCTGCCTCTGCTCCTACTCCTTCCCCCATGATCTCTCAAACCCTCTCAACCTCCTCCTCCTCCACCCCCTGTTCTCCCCGAGTCACAGATTTGACTCTACTGGACTCTTCTTCCCTTACTAATCCCCTGCCCTTGTCCCCTAACCCACAACACCCTCAAATGGATTTCCCTGCTGCTGACTCAGCCTCTTTACCATTGGAGGAAGCTAAGCCGGTAATAGGGTCTGATAATGGACCGGTGTTCATGGCCCAGGTAAGTCAGGGGTTAGCCAGGAACCAGGGAATTAATTGGAAGTTATATTGTGCTTATAGATACCCGAGTTCAGGACAGGCAGATAGAATAAATTGAACCATTAAAGAGACCTTAAGAAAATTAAACTTAGAGAACAGCATAAAAGATTGGACTATGCTCCTGCCTTATGCAATGTTTCATGCAAGAAATACTCCCTCTGTTTCTTTGAGTAACCTTAGCCCCTGTGAAATTCTCTATTGTTGCCCTCCTGCAGTAAGGGACCTAAGCCCGACTCAAAGACCTAACCATTCCATTCACACCCCCTTGCTTGACAGACTTAAAGCTCTAAAAAGAACTCAGTGATACCTGTGTAAACAGCTGGCCACTGCCTACCAAACTGGGGACAAAGGGACTCCACATCGATATCAAGTAAGAGACTTCATCTACGTAAGACGACATCAGGTATCATGCTTGAAACCCCGCTGGAAAGGACCATAGCCGGTGCTACTTATAACACCTCCAGTGGTAAAGGTAGACGGAATCAATTTCTGGATCCATGCCTCTCATCTCAAGCCTGCGCCCTGTCCAGACTCTGGCTGGAAACTGGAAAAGACTGGTAAAACCTTCAAATTGCGTATTCGCCATGTGGATAAGTCTGTGGACTCTCTCCTTGGCCACAAGTAGTCCTAAGCCACATCAGCCCATTCAGCAGTGATGGCTGATCACAAATCCTACTGGAAAAGAAGTATAATCTATCTCGCATACAGCCCCCTGAGGGACCTGGTGGCCATCACTCCTCCAAGACATTTGTCAGCTGGCTATAGGTCTTACCTATTGGGATATCCCTGATGAAGAGGATACCACTAAAATTCCATTAAATTACTTCTGTAGCATAGATAATGGAAACAAACATCATGGATGAAGGGACATGCAAGCCAGATGCAGGTTGGCTAGCCTAGATTACTATGTTTGCCGGGCAGACTCTCAAAGCCACAGTCACGGCTGTGTGGGGGGAAGGCCGACTTCTTCTGTAAGTCATGGGGATGTGAGCAAACAGGGGCTGCCTGATGGAACCCAAACTCCTCATCAAATTCAGTACACATCATTGGCCATATTACCAATTAGATAAGAAGAACCGATGGCCCCCAGAGGGGTCTCTAGATCCTCAAATTCTGCGTGACCTTTTCCCTCCTTCACTCACATCCTGAACTATGCTTCTCCAATAGATCCTCACCCTCAGCCTTCTGCTCCAGACACTCTGCTGTCACTCCCACCTCAGCAACCTGATTTCTCCCCTCCAATTACTAGATCAAAAACCCAAACCTCTGCTGGTTCTCAGACCATTGCCTCCTTGCTGAGGCAGCAGTTACTGAAGTACCCCTCCACCCACTCACTCCTCTCTTGTCCTGTCAGTGCCCGCACCGGGTCCCGCCAGGTCTTCTTACCAGCTAAACCAAAGCTCAAACCAGCTGAGGAGAGCCCTCAGTCCCCTATCTAAGATGTAATAAAAATGGCCTTTAAAGTTGGTTTGTCATCACTGAAAACAGTTTACTAATAATTAAACGTCCCTCATATGCGTTTTGAGATACTCACTCCCATCATCCTCTCTGCTCTACCTGTTCTACTGCTCAAGTTTTTGTTGCTAGGAAAATCTCAAACCCGTTTCCCATTATTCTTTTACATCTCTCCTTCCTCATTCTCAGATCCACGGAGCTGATCACAGCCCACCTTCCCCGTCTTCCCCATCTGCACTAGGCCCACAGAAAAGTCTTAACTGACCTTCTCCAGAAGTCTTCACCATGGCTGACTTTAGGACTTTCAGCAAAAGAGTCCCTATAAAAGAGTTCAATGTAGATAAACTTCCTCTTTTCGTGTTGCCCTGTTCTACTTGGCCAGTGGCTAAAAAAATCAGCACTTCTCAGGTAGATACCCTTTTACTAGTTTTTCACAAAATATGTGAACAAGGCCTCTGTCCTTGAGCTGGGGATTCACAGAGATGGCTACATTTCTAAGATAAAGAAGTTACCAACTGGTCTCCATGGTAACAGCTGGCAGGGGTAAAATAAGAAAGGGAAGAAAAAGCTCTCCCCCTCCCAGGTGTCCTTTAAAAGTTAACTTGCCCAGAACAGGGGAAAAACAGGAACAAATACTGCGTTTTTGAACTTCTGCAGACTGTGAGCTTCTGAGCACCTTCCCTTACATGTTGGGTACAAAATTCTGAAACTACCTAAACTTGAGTTTCAGGGGATTAATTGATTACAACAGAAGCAATGCCCTCTGAATCCGGTTGCAACCAAATAGGACTGTTTCCCTGTCTTTAGTGCTATCTTAGGTGCCTTGCCTTGTCCGTCCTTACAACAGAATAATTCTATATACTTAAACCTTGTTTATGTTTTCATGAAATGGTCAACAGATGTGATTAATCGTGTAATGGTGCAGATGTTTCCCAGAGTGCTCTATTATGAAGCAGGTTCATTTGAAGATCAAATAGGGGGACATACAACCAGGTTCCACTGGGAGCATATATCCCTCACTTTAGCCATCATATTAGGAATAGGATTTGCTGCACGGGTGGGCCCAGGAACCACTGCCCTTGTCCATGTGACACAATAAATGACCCAATTAGAAGCAGCAATAGACCAAAACTAAGATATTAGAAACCACGATCAGAGCTTTGCATGAAACTTTAACCTCTCTCTCTGAAGTTGTTTTACAGAAAAGTTGAGGTTTGGACCTCCTCTTCATTAAAGAAGGGGGCCTTTGTGCTGCATTGAGGGAAGAATGTTGTTTTTATGCCGAACACACTGGAGTTGTAATAAAATCTATCAGTAAATTAAAAAGACACATTAAAGAGCATCAACAAGAGAGAGAGAGACAAAAAAGGGTTGTTTGAGTCTTGGTTCACACAGTGCCCCTGGTTAACTACGTTTTTATCAACCCTGGCCGGTCCAATAATAATCCTCATATTATTGCTAACTATAAAACCCTGTTTTCTCAACCGTGTAATTTCTTTTCTCCAGGCTCATATTGGACGAGTTAAACTTATGGTAATACCCCACTAGGAGACATAGAATGTGAAACCCCCCAATGATAATTTTTATGATTAAAAGTAGCCAGAAAAAGAAGTGAGGAATGAAAGGTTAATAAAATAAGTACTTGTCACTTCCTGTATTTCCCTATGCTTAACAAAAAACTGTTGAAATCTTGAGAAATGCTTGCAAAACTTGTTCCCAAAATGTGCTGTCCCCAACTGCCAAACTACAGAATGTACTCCCTCACCCAGTTGCATGCAAACTGCCCACTTGTCGTGACCCATCAAGAAACTTCCCTCCCTGCCTTCTCCAGGGAAAGTATACAAACTCTACTTAAGCTATTCTCAGGGCTATCTGCTCTATTAAAGTGAGCTCTGAGCCCCAGAATGCTGGAAACCCAATAAACCTTTTGCAGTATCATGAGTACTCTGTTGGTCGTCTCCTTCTCCGAAGCTTGCCCGACATTTACTTGGATGATTGAATGTAGAAGAGAACATCCAGTGAAAAAGGTATAGTTGGTAGGATTAGGAAGATAGTCAGTAGGTTTAGGAAGAAGAGTGAGTATAGAATTTAGAACAAAAGTTCTTTAGCAATACGGTTTCAGTTAGAGAGTGAATGTAAATGTGAGCACAGTTGAAGAGTCAGTCACAATGATGAACTGGGGAAAATATGTAGGAAAACAGATATCAATAGAGACATTATGAAATGAGGGAAATTACAAAGTGAGTGACAGGACTAGATATTTTGAAAAGGATTGAGTTTGAATATATAATCTTAGGAAAAAACAAATATGTAGACACCAATAGGATTGATATTTGAGAGCATTAGGCAAATTTCAGGTGCATGAATATTTCTGAGAATAATCTTGTGAATAGTTGATTATAAATCCAAATACATGAACATGAATGAATTTAGGGAGTGTATATGAGACACATATATTTCATTTTTTGAAATATCTGGAGAGTGTGTGTGTATATATATATATATATATATATATATATATATATATACACACACACACAAAACACACACAGACAAAAAAGTAGCAATATATATGTCAATCAAAATTCATCATATAATATATATTATCCACAGATCTAAAAATATTCATTTTACTGAACATGGATTTATGTATAATGTTGTTCAACTAGAAAGCTCACCCATATGTTGAATATTCAGTTTCAATGGGGTTTAGTAGGAGTGATCTTTTCTCTCAATTTGTATCTGCCAAGTCAGCCACCTCACAAGAATGTACGTGTGGTACCAGGTAGCCAACCTGATTCTGAACATTGCCCATAAACCCATTTATATAACAAGATGCCTTTAAATATAAGGGTCTGCTTGCTGTACCCTGTCAGTCACAAGGCATTTGGAAGCCAATGGCTGATCAACATGGCCCCACCACACATGTTTTATCACACACCTTCACACCACTGCTCTAGGCCCACTAATGAGCAGGCTCCAACTTACTGGCATCACTGTTCTACATAATTTTCATGAAACAAAGTCAGTCAAGGCACTGTCTGGTACACTGATGGTCAGCAACAGGATATCCAAAAGTTCTCCAGTGCCACCTGGTCATGGGAATTTCAAAAATTTCATGGTATTTATCAAGCCATTTTTCGAGGATGAAGTTGGAGGCTCTTTGGGTTTCAATTTATTCAGGAACCATTAAATGTTGAGGAAGCTCATTTCAATGAAAGCTCTAGAGAACACTCACAGGCAAGACTTCCCAAAGTGTGGCCAAAAGGTCACATGAAGCCAGGCCCATTGAGGTCTACAATGTGAGGTCCATGTGTGTTTTGACTCTCAACTGTGGCTGCAAAGTCTTTCAGAATAAAATCATGTGATATCCTGGCTGAGATTCCCAGTGCTCTGGGGAAAGCCACCCTGCACCTAGATCTCAGGTTCCAAGGGCGACTCTCATGCATGGCCTAGTAAAAACCAAACACAATTCATGAAAATACTTCTCTGAGGTCAGTTCCAGAATTCATTCTCTAAGAGGAATCACAACAGAGTTCAAGCCCAGGTGGACCCAGTCTTTTCTTCTAAGTGCCACACAAATTACCACAATTCCAAACAAAACGCTCCCACATAACCCTTTTATTCTTCCATATAGACACTCATCATAACCTCTGGATGGAGGTTTCCATGAGGGGCG
This sequence comes from Callospermophilus lateralis, assembly GCF_048772815.1. Taxonomy (NCBI): domain Eukaryota; kingdom Metazoa; phylum Chordata; class Mammalia; order Rodentia; family Sciuridae; genus Callospermophilus; species Callospermophilus lateralis. The sequence goes on from NW_027510595.1 coordinate 4,309,108, forward strand.
CAGGACAGGACAGTGTCCAAAATAACCTCCCTTGCCCCTCATTTGCCTAAAGTCAGTGTGGCCTGGAAATCCTGACTGTGAAACAGGAGTGATCAAATCGGCCTGCCGTTAATACAGCTTGGCTTCTCCAATTTGAGGCCTACTGACTGTAGGGTTTAGATTCTTCATGTAAATTGGGGTCATGAGAAAACCCAAGCACCTATGGGATAGCCTCTGCAGGGCTTTGAAGAACTCTTTTGAAACAAAGGATCCCTATTCTCACTTGATGGATGTCAGGAACCTTAGAGAGGAAGGCGAGAGTCTTCATAAACAATGACTGCTCTTTTGGCCATTTTGGTTTTTAATGCACCCATGGGATCTTTCTTTAGATCCATCAGGTGCTGAGAATCTAAGCTACAGCCTAACACAGGGCCAAGAGGCTGATTCAGACACATCCCTTTCCAAAGCAATTAAGCAAAGAGCCACAGGTGTTGCCCATTTATTTCCATTTGAAAACTGTTTTCTTCAGGCTTCACAAAGGGGTGGCCTGAGGCAAAGAACTTCCTGACATTAAGGGCAACAGAACAATAGGTAAGCAAAAGGCCCAAAGCAGGGTTTCTCCACTGAGATTTAATGGTCACACTAATATCTGATTTTTCAGAGATGCTTGCCATTCCTTTGAGCTATCCAGTACATGGTCATGGCACACAGCTTGGAAGTGGTACATACCTTAGACATAAAACCATGAGCCTATTCTGGAGAGGGGCAGAAGTCCAGAAGAAAACTGAAACTTAGGAAGATTGCAGGTGTTACCCATCGAAAAGGCAATCTGAAATCCATTCATAAATTGAACAGGATGAATGCTGGGAAGCATTCTACTAGACAGGACACATCCATTGATGCATTTTCTTTTCTAATATCTGCAACCACGGACACAGTGTGATAGACAGACATAGAAACACTCGCCTTGTCAAATGACTTACTAGAAACAGTTCATTCCACACCAAAAAAAGCGCCTTGCCTACCTATTCTCTGAACATGAGACAAAACCAGAAACCCACCCCCACACCCACAAAGGCACCTCCTTCCCCCAAGAAGTTCTGTGACTATCCGGACTGTCCTCTGACTGGTGAGCCATACTATATTCCCACGGAATGGCCTGATCTGTCTCAGATCTGGTCTCCTTGGCCAACTCTGTGCAGGTGTCAGGACCCAGAGGTGAGCAACTACCTGCTTTCTCAGGAATGACCCCTCTTTAGAGCTTTCCTGGCATTTGGTCATGCTCACATTAGTAGGTACCAAGAAAGACTGACACTGTCCTTGGTAAATCCAAACAAGTGAGACCACTGGGACTGGGACTGGGACTGGCTCTGGGTGCCTGGCTTCATGAATCCCAAGTTCAGAGATTTCCATCACCAAGGAAGTGAGGTGAGGTCACTTCCTTTAGGAACTGAATGAGGTCACTGCCTTGGCAACCACTTTGTCCTACCAGTGGCTTCCAAGTGTCACATGAGAAGGAGGCTGCCCCTACTTCCTGTGACACTTTCACAATTTAGAATGGTATACAACCATAGGCACCCAGAAACAGCTACCCACACAGGCCTGGTTTGGTTCATCTTCTCTAAATTAAGATGTGAGAGGCTGATTCAGACAGAACCCTTCATCCTGAACAGGTTGTTTGCCATTGAACATGACTTTTGTTCTCTCAGGTCCTTCATAGCTCCCTACATCTTCTTCAGTGAACATTTCTGCATGGAACTTTGAGGTTCTCAGCAGGTGGAAGATCCCCTACTTTCCTGTATTGTAAGACCAACTCTGTCCCTCCTCTCTGTAAATTTAGAATGAGGGAACAGTGTATGGTTAGGGTCAATAACATATTTGACTTGTGTTAGGAATCATTCTGCTGGATGAATAATGGTATTGGGAACCTGCAAAATTTATAAGAATATATATTTGAAATATAAGTATGAAAACATAAATCTAGTTACGATTTGAAGCCAGAAAGGGCATTGGGCCCTTCTTTGGGATATTTAGCTTTGAATTACATTCTGCATTTTAGTCTCAGATAAATCTATACACAATGGAATAAAACCTTGCAACTCAGATGCCTGAATGTCGAAGAGAACATCCAGTCAAAAATGGATAGTCGGTAGGATTTGGAAGATAGTAGGTTTAAGAAGAAGAGTGAGTCTTCGAGTTGGACCAATAGTTTTTTAGCAATAGGGTTTCGTTTAGAGAGTGAATGTAAATGTCAGCACATGTGAAGAGTCAGTCACATTGATGAACTGGGGAAAATATGTAGGAAAGCAGGTCTCAATAGAGACATTAGGAAATCAGACAAATTATAAAATGCGTGATAGGATTAGACATTTTCAACAGGGTTGAGGTTGAATATATAATCATAGGAAGAAACAAATATATAGTCCCCAACAATATTGACACTTGGGAGAATTAGGCATCCTGGACAAGGATGTTTTTAGTAATATATACTCACTTTCAATTTAGGGTTTGGTACAATCATAAGTGTGACCTTTGCATTTTTGTCCAGAATATTACTGTGATAAAATGTATATGTAGATCAGGTGACATGAGTATTTCTTCCACCATTATGGGAAGCAATATTTTTAAAACCCATAAATTAGTATTGGGTATACAAATAGGTGTACCCTGTGTCAATGAATATAGAGATGATGCATGAATAGATCGTACTGTGAATAAATAATATAACTGGATCCAACTTTAGAAATTGGAATTAGAATAAATTGATATCTGAAAATATACAGGAAATCTTATATTGATATTGGTATACATACATTCATTACAACCAATTATAAGTCTAATGGTAATATTAGGTTTACGGTTTATCATGAAGAGGGTGTGTGAGTTTTCCTTCAAAAGTGATTATGGAAATCGAAAATAATGTGTTTGTTAAGAAGTCTCATGAAACGACCAGTCGAAAAACCTGGAGGACTACATGTGTTCGGAAGCAGGAAGTGATTGAAAGTGAAACAAATGTCTTTAATTTTGAAATTTTGGGTGAAAAATTTATCCATGGATGTGCATAAACTGAAGAAATAGTACTGTACCAGTTTTAAATAAAAATGAACGTCAAAATACACATCATGTCCCATAGGAATCTCCTTGCATTGATGTTAAACTTGGTAAGTTACTGTAGAAATATTAGGATTTATATGCACCTTTCACTGAAGTTTGTTTTCAGTACTAGGAAACAAATAAGTATTTAAGGTGGATGAATATTTCTGAGAATAATCTTGTGCAAAGTTGATTACAAATCCACATACATGAATATGAATGTATTTAGGGAGTGAATAATAAGACACATATATTTCATATTGTGAAAAATCTGGAGAGTATATATATATATATATATATATATATATATATATACACACAAAACACACACAGACATTATAAAGTGGCAATATATATGCCAATCGAAACTCATGGTGAAATATATATCATCCATAGATCCCGAAATATTAATTTTAATGAACATGGATTTATGAATAATGTTGTTCAACTAGGAAGGTCACCCATAGGTTGAATTTTAAGATCCAACAGCATTTAGCAGGAGTGATCTCTTCTCATAATTTGTATCTGCCAAGTCAGCCACCTCACAAGAATGTATATGTGATACCAGGTAGGATTCTATATGTGCATATAAAAATACATGTGCTGAATAGGCTACAGAGAAAGGGATACAGGAATTCACATATTCATTAACTTTAAAAACACATGGAGAACTATTTCAATTAAAAATTAACTAGATTTATAACACCTAACCTACATAATGCAAACGGCAAGTCCAACTATACACCATGCCTCTTCTGAACTGCTTGTATTTCTATTCTGTTTGAGTTATTTTTCTCCATCATATTAGGAATAGTAGTCAGAGTCTAGTAGGGTATAGTTTCGTGTCAGGGATTCAGTATTTTGAATGGAAAATTGGAAAATGAATCCAATGTGTATGCAAATATGTGCTACACAAAAATCTTCCCACTTTCATCCACAACAATGCCTTGACATTACCTTTGCCACAAGTAAGACACAATTAGAGGAGAAGAGTTAGAAAATACGTGAATACATATCTGGAATGGAATACGCTCAGGATTTCCCAACCTTGGAGGTGATAGAGCAGTTTCCATAAGTAAGGGACATGGTAAACACTCCACAAACGTGGAGCTCTGCTGGCCTAAATACTTCTTGAGAAACTGCCTCTGAGGTTGGGCACTTGAAATATATGTTGTTGTCAGGAGCTTTAGCTTCCTTTATAGTGAGCCCATCAAAGCTGGGTCTGCATATATGTGACCTGGAGGACATGGTTTCTTATTTTCCAATGAACCTGAGGCAGCAGTGCTGAATTCTCTCTTTGTAGGTAAACTGTGGCCACTGGGGGCTAAGTGTCACCCCGTGTGGACTGTGAAGCCATTTGGTCCTCTTCCACTTTCTGTTGTGGTTCTTGCTGCTACACTGGGTCTTTGGTATTTGCTTCACGAAATACAACAATTTCAACTGGGACACAGTGCTGGAGAGAGTTCTGTCACTGTGGTGGGTCACGGTCTGCAGGAGAATGCACCAACCAGGCTTCTTTCCAACATAGCTTGCACCATTGACCATGTCAACCTGATTCTGAAAATTGCCCTGAAACCTCTCCATATATCAAAATGCCTTTACAAATAAGGGTCTGCTGGCTGCACCATGTCCTTCACAAGCCATTTGGTAGCCAATGGCCAAACCACATGGACCTACCACAGATGTTTTATCACACACCTGCACACCTGCCCACCACTGCTCTAGGCCCACTACTCAGCAGGCTCCAACTTACTGGCATCTTTTTTCTACATTATTTTTATAAAACCCAGTCAATCAAGGCACCCTCTAGTATACTCATGATCAGCAACAGGACACCCAAAGATTCTCCAGTTCCACCTGGTCATGGGATTTTCAAAAATTTCATGGTATTTATCTAGCCATTTTTCAAGGATGAAGTTGGAGGCACTGTGGGTTTCAAGAACCACTAAATGTTGAGGAAGCTCATTTCAATGAAACTCTGGAGAACTTTCATAGGCAAGGCTTCCCAAAGGGTGGCCAAAAGGTCAAATATAGCCAGGCCCATTGAGGTATACGTTGTGAGTTCCATGTGTGTTTTGACTCTCAACTATGGCTACCAAGTCTTTAAGAATAAAATCATGGGATATCTTGGCTGATATTCCCAGTGCTCTGTGGAAAGCCACCCTGGGCCTTGATCTCAGTTTATAAGAGCGACTCTCATGCGTGGCCTCCTAAAATTTCAACACAATTCATGCAATACTTCTCTGAGGTCAGTTCCAGAACTCAGTCTCTAAGGGGATTCACACCAGACTTCAAGCCCAGGTGGACCCTGTCATCTCTTCCAACCGTCACACAAATGACCACAATTAATACCAAAACAATCCCACATTGCCCTCCTCTTCTTCCATAAAGGCACTCATCATAACATCTGGCTGGAGGTTTCCATGAGGGGCACAGCCCAAGACAGTGTCCAAAATAAGCTCCCTTGGCCCTCATTTGCCTAAAGTCAGGGTGGCTTGGACACCCTTCTTGTGCACCAGGAGTGATCTGTAAGGGTAAAAGAAATTGAAATTAAAGTGTAAAAGTTAAAGTGTAAAAGACCGGGTGTTGTAAAGTTTTTAAGCAGCAAGGCTTGAGTTAAAATGTAAAGGACCAGGTATTGTTAAGTTCCTATGCTACACGCAAAACCTGAAATTCCTGTAGCTTGTAGGACAATTCCCGGACTACCCAGTAAATATTCCCCCTGACCGCCTGGTTTTTTAATAACCTAGGACCCTGTGAGGCCTGGCACATAGGCATTGCAGGGCCTAAACCAATCATTTTGAATGTGTACCCCGCTTTAGAACTGACCTATCACTCCCGCCTTACACGTTCCCACCAATAAATGAACTAATCATGTTTAGGAATTGTTGTTTGATTTTCCCGTGGTGTATGATGATTTCTTAAAGGAGACTGTAATATATGTAAAGTCCCGCCCTGCCCAAAAAGTGTACTTAATCACTGCTCAACCCCTGCTCAGGGCTCTGGGATGCTCTCCCATCTTGAGTGAGCACGTAGCCCCAGCATGCTGGATTGGATCCTCAATAAACGCCTTTTACTGTTGCATGAGCCGCAGTTTCTTGATGGTCTCTTCCTCCAACATTCGCCGGAACATTACATTTGGTGCATTGGCCGGGAATCACGCAGCTCAGGACAAGGAGACCTCAACGAACCTTTCTGGGGGTAAGTAAGGCGCCTCTTTCCTTTAAAAATGATTATGGAAATCGAAAATAATGTGTTTGGAAAGAATCTCATGAAAAGAACAGTCAAGAAACATGGAGGAATACATATGTTCTGAAGCACGAAGTAATTGAAAGTGAACCAAATGCCTACAGATTTGTGAACTTGTGGATGAAAAGTTATATCCTATGGTATCCATCAACTGAAGAAATAGTAATGTACCATTGTTGAATAAAAATGAACTTCAAAATACACATCATGTCCCATAGGATTATACTTGCATTAATGTTAAACTGGGTCAGTTACCATGCAAATATTAGGATTTGTAAGCACAATTCACCGAAGTTTGTTTTCAGTACTGGAAAATAAATATGTATTTTATGTGGATGAATTTTTCTGAGAATAATCTTGTGCAAATTTGATTACAAATCCACATACATGAATATGAATGTATTTAGGGAGTGAATAATAAGACACATATATTTAATATTGTGAAAAATCTGGAGAGTATATATATATATATATATATATATATATATATATATATATATATATATATTTATAAAGATAAAAACACAGACATTAAAATGTAGCAATATATATGCCAATCAAAATTCATCATGAAATATATATCATCCTCATATCCAAAAATATTCTTTTTACTGAGCATGGATTTATGTATAATGTTGTTCATCTAGGAAATTCACCAATTTGTTGAATTTTCAGTTTCATCAGTATTTAGGGGGAGTGATCTCTTTTCACAATTTGTATCATCCAAAAACAGTGAGCTCACAAGAATGTATGTGTGATACCAGGTAGGATTCTAAATATGCATAATAAAATACATGAGATGAATAGGCTACAGAGAAAAGGAGACAGAAATTTACATATGTGTTAACTTTAAAAACTCATGGAGAAGTACTACAATGAAAAGTTGACTAGATTTATAACACATACACTTGATAAAGCAGAAGGCAAGTCCTAGTATACACCATGCCACCTATGAATGGCCTGTATTTCTATTCTGTTAGGTTTCTTTTTCTCCATCATATTAGGATTAGTAGTCAGAGTCTAGTAGGGTATGGGTTAGTGTCAGGGATTCAGTATTTCAAATGGAAAATAGGAAAATGAATCTAATGTGTATGCGAATATTTGTTAGACAAAAATCTTCCTACTGTCATCCAAAAAAATGCCTTGATACTTCCTTCACCACAAGTAATACACAATTAGTGGAGAAGAGTTTGAAAATCTGTGAATATATATCTGGAAAAGAAAATGCTCAGGAGTTCACAACCTTGGAGGTGGTAGAGGAATTTCCAAAAGTAAGGTAAAGGGTAAACACTTCACAAACATGGAGCTCTGGTGGCTTAATTAATTTCTGAGAAACTGCCTCTGAGTTTGGGCCCTTGAAATGTTTGTTGTTGTCAGGAGCTTTCGCTTCCTTTGTAGTGAGACCATCAAAGCTGCGTCAGCATCTATGTGACCTGGATGACATGGTTCCTTATTTGCAATAGAACATGAGGCAGCAGTTCTGAATTCTCTCTTTGTAGGTAAACTGAGGCCATTGGGGTCTAAGTGTCTAACCATGTGGTCTGTGAAGCCATTTGGTCATACTTCACTTTTCGTGGTGTTTCTTACTGCTGCACTGGGAGTTTGGTATTGGCTTCACAAAATACAAAAAGAAAAACTGGGACACAGTGCTATAGAGAGTACTCTCACGTGTAGTGGGTGAAGGTCTGCAGGAGAATGCACCAACCAGGCTTCTATCCCCAAAAGCTTGCACCCATGTCCATATCAACCTGATTCTGAATATTGCCCTGAAACCTCTCCATATAATAAGGTCCCTTAACTTGTATGGTTCTGCTGGCTGCACCATGTCAGTCACAAGGCATTTGGAAGCCAATGGCAGATCCACATGGCCCCACGACAGATGTTTTATCATACACCTGCTCACCACTGCTCTAGGCCAACTAGTCAGCAGGCCTCAACATTCTGGCATCTCTGTTCTCACCGTTTTCATGAAACCCAGTCAATCAATGCAATGTCTGGTACACTCGTGATCAGCAATAGACATCCAAAGGTTCTCCAGTGCCACCTGTTCATAAGAATTTAAAAAAATTTCATGGTATTTATCTAGCCAATTTTTAAAGATAAATTTGGAGGCACTGTGGCATTCAATTCATTCGGGAACCATGAAATGGTGAGGAAGCTCATTTCAATTAAAGCTCGGGAGAACTCTCAGAGGCAAGGCTTCCCAAAGAGTGGCCAAAAGGTCACATTAAGCCAGGCCCATTGAGGTCTACAATTGAGGGCCATGTTTGTTTTGACTCTCAACTATGGCTTCCAAGTCTTTCTGAATAAAGTCATGTGATATCCTGGCTGAGTTTCCCAGTGCTCTTTGAAAGCTATCCTGGGCCTAGATCTCAGTCTCCAAGGGCAACTCTCATGCGTGGCCTCCTAAAATCCCAGCACAATTCATGCCAATACTTCTCTGAGATCTGTTCCAGAACTCAGTCTCTAAGGGGAATCACTCCAGAGTTCAAGCACAGGTGGACCCAGTCATCTCTTCCAACCACCACACAAATGACCACAATTAAACCAAAACACTCCCACATGGCCCTCATCTTCTTCAATTTAGAGACTCATCATAACCTCTGGCTGGAGGTTTCCATGAAGGGCGCTGCTTAAGACAGTGTCCAATATAAGCTCACATGCCCCTCATTTGCCTAAAGTCAGGGTGGCATGGAAACTCTTCCTGTGAAGCAGGAGTGATCAAATAGGCCTGCCAATAATACTGCTCTACTTCTCCAATTTGAGGCCTATTCTCTGTGGGGGTATAGATTCTTTATGTGAATTGGGGTCATGAGAAAACTCAAGCAACTATGGGCTACCCTCTGCAGGGCTTTGAAGAATCCATTTGAGTGAGTCGAGGAGTTGGACCAAATGTTCTTTAGATATAGAGTTTTGATTAGAGAGTGAGTGTAAATGTCAGCATATGTGAACAGTCAGTCACAGTGATAAACTGGGGAAAATGTGTAGGAAAGCAGATATCTATAGAGACATTAGGAAATAAGGCAAAGTACAAAGTGAGTGATAGGATAAGACATTTTTAACAGGGTTCAGTTTCAATATATAATCTTAGGAAGAAACAAATATGTAGTCACCAATAGGAATGATATTTGAGATCATTAGTTAATCAGGGCATGGATGTTGTTAGTAATACATGCTCACTTTCAATATAGGCTTTGATACAATCATAAGTGTGACCCTTGCATTTTGTTTCAGGAATATTACTGTGATAAAATGTATATGTATATCAGGTGACTACAGTATTTCTTCCACCATTTCTGAAAGCAATATTTTAAAGGCTTAAAAATTAGTATTGGGGATACAAATAGGTATACCATCGGTCTACGAATATAGAGATGATGCCTTAATAGACCATACTGTGAATAAATAATATAACTGGTTCAAACGTTAAATAATGGATTGAATTGATATCTGAAAATATATAGGAAATCTTATATTGATATACATACATTCATTCTAACCAGTTATACATCTAATGGTAATATTAGCGTTATGGTTTATCATGAAGAGTGTGTGAGTTTGGCTTCAAAAGTGATTATGGAAATCAATAATACTGTGTTTGGAAAGAATCTCATGAAAAGAACAGTCAAGAAACATGGAGGAATACATGTGTTCTGAAGTAGGAAGTGATTGAAAGTGAACCAAATGCCTATAAATTTGTGAAATTGTGGATGAAAGGATATATCCTATAATGTCCATAAACTGCAGAAATAGTAATGTACCAGTGTCTGAATAAAAATGAACTTCAAAATACACATCATGGTCCCATAGGTGTCTACTTACATTGATGTGAAACTGGTTCAGTCACTGTAGAAATATTACGAATTGTATACACCATTCACTTAATTTACTTTTCAGTACTAGGAAAAAATATGTATTTAAGGTGGATGAATATTTCTAAGAATAATTTTGTGAAAAGTTGATTATAAATCTACATACACACACATGAGTTTACTTAGGGAGTGTATAATAAGACACATATATTTCATATTTTGAAAATCTTAAGAGTAGATATCTATATCTATATAGATAGATAGATAAATAGATAGATACACACATACACAGACATTAAAATGTAGCAATATATATGCCATTCGAAATTCATCATGAAATATATATCATCCACGTATCCAAAAATATTCATTTTACTGAACATTTATTTATACATAATATTGTTCATCTAGGAAATTCACCCATAGGTGGAAATTCCAGTTCCATCTGTATTTAGAGGGAGCGATCTCTTCTCACAATTTGTATCTTCCAAAATAAGCGATCTCACAAGAATGTACATGTGATACCAGGTAGAATTCTAAAAATGCATAAAAAAATACATTTGATGAATAGGCTACAGAGAAAGGGAGACAGAAATTTACATATGTGTTAACTTTAAAAACTCATGGAGAAGTATTACAATGAAAAGTTGACTAGATTTATAACACATACCATTGATAAAGCAGAAGGCAAGTCCAAGTATACACCATGCCTCCTATGAAAGGCCTGTATTTCTATTCTGTTAGGTTTCTTTTTCTCCATCATATTAGGTTTAGTAGTCAGAGTCTAGTAGGGTATGGGTTAGTGTCAGGGATTCAGTATTTCAAATGGAAAATAGGAAAATGAATCTAATATGTATGCAAATATGTGCTACACAAAAATCTTCCCACTCTCAGCCAGAACAATGCTTTGACATTACCTTCGCCCCAAATAAGACACAATTAGTGGAGAAGAGTTAGAAAATCTGTGAATACATATGTGGAAAGGAAAATGCTCAGAACTTCACAAACTTGTAGGAGGTAGAACAGTTTACAAAAAGGGAGAGGGTAAACACTTCACAAACATGGAGCTCTGCTGGCCTAATGACTTTTTGAGAAACTGCCTCTGAGGTTGGGCAGTTGAAATATGATTTTGTCAGGAGCTTTTGCTTCCTTTGTAGTGAGACCATCAATGCTGGGTCTCCATCTATGTGACCTGGATGACATGGTTCCTTATTTTCTAGTGGACATGAGGCAGCAGTGCTGAATTCTCTATTTGTAGGGAAACTTTGGCCACTGGGGTCTAAGTATCTAACCGTGTTGTCTGTAAAGCCATTTGTTCATGCTCCACTTTCGTGGTGTTTCTTACTGCTGCACTGTGAGTTTTGTATTGGCTTCACGAAATACAAGGAGCTCCACTGGGACACAGTGCTGGAGGATGTACTCTCATATGTGGTGGGTGAGGGTCTGCAGTAAAATGCACCAATGAGGCTTAAATCCCACATAGCTTTTCAACTCGACAATAGCCCCCTTATTCTGATCATTGGCAGGAATCCTCTCCATATAACAAGATGCCTTTACATAGAAGGGTCTGCTGGATGTACCATGTCAGTGACAAGTCATTTCTAAGCCAATGCCAGATCCACGTGGACCCACAACAGATGTTTTTTCACACACCTACACTCCACTGCTTTATGCCCACTAGTCTGCAGGCTCCAACTTACTGGCATCTATGTCTACAGCATTTTCATGAAACACAGTCAATTAAGGCACTGTCTGGTACAATCATGATTAGCAACAGGACATCCAAATGTTCTCCAGTGCCACCTGGTCATGGTAATTTCAAAAAATTCATGGTATATATCTAGATATTTTTCAATAATGAAGTTGGAGGCACTGTGGGATTCAATTTATACAGGAACCAATAAATGGTTAGGAATCTCATTTCAATGAAAGCTCTGGTGAACTCTCACAGGCAAGGCTTCCCAAAGAGTGGGCAAAAGGTCTCATGAAGCCAGGCCCATTGAGGTCTACAATGTGAGTTGCATGTGTGTTTTGACTCTCAACTATGGCTGGAATCTTTCAGAATAAAATCTTGTGATATCCTGGCTTAGATTCCCAGTGCTCTGTGTAAAGTCACCCTGGGCCAAGATCTCAGATTCCAATGGTGAATCTCATGTGTGGCCTCCTGAAATCCCAACACAATTCATGGCAATACTTCTCTGAGGTCAGTTACACAACTCAGTCTCTAAGGGGAATCACAACAGAGTTCAAGCCCAGGTGGACCCAGGCATCTCTTCCAATTGCTACACAAATGATGACAATTAAAACCAAAACACTCTCACACGGCCCTCTTCATCTTTTATATAGACACTAAACATAACCTCTAGCTGGAGGTTTCCATGAGGGGCACAGCCCAAGACAGTGTCAAAAATAAACTCCCTTGCCCCTCATTTGCCTAAAGTCAGGGTGGCCTGGACAACGTTAGTGTGAAACAGAAGTGATCAAATAGGCCTGCCGTTAATACTACTCCACTTCTCAAATTTGAGGCCTACTGACTGTGGGGTATAGATTTTTAGTGTGAATTGGAGTTATAAGAAAACCCAAGCACCTATTGTCTCCCCTCTGCAGCCCTTTGAAGAACTTATTTGACACAAATGATCCCTATTCTCACTTGATGGAGGTCAGGAATCTTACAGAGGAAGGCGAGAGGCATCATCCACAATCACTGATCTTTTTTCCATTTAGGTTTTGGATGCCCACATGGGATCTTTCTTTAGATTCATCAGGTGCTGAAAATCTAAACCACAGGCTCACACAGGGCCAACAGGCTGATTCAGACACATCCATTTCCAAAGCTATGAAGCAAAGAGCCACAAGTGATGCCCATTCATTTCCATTTTAAAACTGTTTTCTTCAGGCTTCACAAAGGGGTGGCCTGAGGCAAAGACCTTTCTGACATTCAGAGCAACAGAACAATAGGTAATCAAAAGGCCCCAAGCAGGGTTTCTCCACGGAGACTTTCCTGGTTACTCTGATATATGAGTTTTCTGAGATGCTCGCCATTCCCTTCAGCTATCCAGTACATGGCCATGTCACAGAGCTTGGAGGTGGTACATATCTTGTACAAAAATACATGATACTAATCTTGAGAGTGGCCAGAATTCATGAAAAAAATGGAAAATTAGGTAGATAGCCGGTGTTGCCCATGGATAAGGCAAGCCTCAGTCCATTCATTAATTGGAAAGGATGCATGCTGGGAAGCTTTCTACTAGACAGGACACAACCAATGAGCTATTTTTTTTCTAATATCTACAAAGAAAAATACAGTGGGATACACAGACATAGAAACAGTCTCCTTGTCAAATGACTTACTGGAAACAGTCCACTCCAAACCAAACAAACCTCCTTTTTTACCTATTCTCAGAACATGAGAAAAAACCACAAACACAAACCAACACCCACAAATGCAACTTTTTCCCACAAGTAGGTCTGTCACTATCTGGAGTGTCCTCTGACTGGTAGGCCATATGATGTTCCCCAGAAATGGCCTTTCTGTCTCACATCTGGTCTCCTTGGTCAACTCTGTGAAGTTGTCAGGAGGCAGTGGTGAGCCAATTCCTGTCCTCTCAGGAAAGACCCCTCTTCAGAGCTTTCTTGGTATTTGGCAACCCTAACATCAGTAGGTACCAAGAAAGACTGACTCTGTCCTTAGTGAATCCAAACAAGTGAGCCCACTGCAACTGGGACTGGGACTGGCTCTGGGTGCCTGGCTTCCTGGATCACAAAATTTAGAGAGTTCCATCACGAAGGAAATGAGGTGAGGTCACTACCTTCAGGAAATAAATGAGGTCCCTGTCTTGGCCACCACTTTGTCCTAACAGTTGCGTCCTAGTGTCTCCTGACATGGAGGCTGCCCTACTTCCTGTGATACATTCACATGTTAGAATGGTATAGAAACCATAGTCACCTGGGAACAGCTCTTAACACAGGCCTGCTTTGGTCCATCTTCCCTGCATTAAAAATAGAGAGGATGACTCAGACACATCCTTTCATCCTGACCATGTTGTTTGCCATGGAATATGACTTTTGTTCTCTCAGGTATTTCATAGCTGCCAACATCTTCTCCAGGGATTATTTCTGCATGGATTTTGAGGTACTCAGCAGGTGGAAGATCTCCTAACTTCCTGTATTGTAATATCAACTTTATCCCTCCTCTTCTGTAAAGTGAGATTGAGGGAACATTGTATGGTTAGGGTTAATAGCATGTTCCATTTGGCTTAGGAATCATTCTGCTGGATGAATAATGGTATTTGGAACCAGCGATATTTAAAAGAATATAGAGGTAAAATATAAGTATGAAAACAGAAATCTAGGTAATATTTTAAGCCCAGAAGGATTTGGGCCCTTGATTGGGATCCTTAGCTTGAGTAATGTTTTGCACCGAGGTCTCAGTTAAATCGATATACAATGGCATAAGACCCTGTACCTCAGATGATTGAATGTAGAAGAGAACATCCAGTGAAAAAGGGATAGTGTGTAGGATTAGAAAGATAGTCAGTAGGTTTAGAAGGAAGAGTGAGTCTAGGATTTGGACCAAAAGTTCTTTAGCAATAGGTTTCGGTTAGAGAGTGAATATTAATGGCACCATATGTGAAAAGTCGGGCACAATGATGAACTGGGAAAAAATATGTAGGAAAGCAGACATCAATAGAGACATTAGGAAATCAGGCAAAGTATAACGTGAGTGATAGGATTAGACATTTTCAACAGGGTTGAGGTTGAATACATAATCTTAAAAAGAAACAAAAATGTAGTCACCAATTGGATTGACATTTGAGAGCATTAGGCAAACTGGGCATGGATGTTTTTAGTAATCCATGTTCACATTCCATTGAGGCTTTATTGCAATCATAACGGTGACCTTTGCATTTTGTGTCCAGAATATTACTGTGATAATATGTATATGTAGATCAGGTGACATGAGTATTTCTTCCACCTTTTCTGGGAGCAATATTTTGAAAACATATGAATTAGTACTGGGGATACTAATAGGTTTACCCTGTGTTGATGAATATAGAGATGATGCATTAATAGACCATACTGTGAAAAAATTATATGACTGGTTCCAAATTTAAATAATGGATTGTTTTAATATCTGAAAATATAGAGGAAATCATATATTGATATACGTACATTAATTCCAACCAGTTATATATCTAATGGTATTATTAGGGTTACCGTTTATCATGAATAGTGTGTGAGTTTTGCTTCAAAAATGATTATTCAATCGAAAATAACGTGTTTAGGAAGAAGTCCAGTGAAAAGACCCGTCAAGAAACATGAAGGAATATATGTGTTCCGAAGGAGGAAGTGATTGAAAGTGAACCAAATATTTATAAATTTGTGAACTTGTGAATGAAAGGATATATTTTATGATGTCCATAAACTGAATAAATAATAACGTACCAAGTTTGAATAAAAATGAACTTTAACAAACACATCATATCAAATAGGAATGTATTTGCATTGATGTTAAACTTGGTCAGTTACTCTAGAAATATTAGGTTTTGTAAGAACCCTTCCCTGAAGTTAGTTTTCAGTACTAGGAAACAAATATGTATGTCAGTGGATGTATATTTCTGAGAATAAACTTGTTAAAAGTTAATTATAAATCCACATATATGAATATGAATGAATTCAGGCGGTGTATAAGAAGACATATATTTCATATTTTGGAAAATCTGGAGACTATATATATATATATATATATATAGACACACAAACACACTCATTATAATGTCACAATATATATGTCAATCGAAATTAATCATGAAAAATAACTCATCCGCATATCCCAAAATATTCATTTTACTGAACATGGATGTATGTAGAATGTTGTTCATCTAGGAAGGTCACCCATGGGTTGAATTTTCTGTACCAACAGCATTTAGGAGGAGTGATCTCTTCTCACAAATAGTATCTGCCAAGTCAGCCACCTCACAAGAATGTACGTGTGAAACCAGGTAGGATTCTATTTGTGCATATAAAAATACATGTGCTTAATAGGCTACAGAGAAAGGGAGACAGGAATTCATATATTTCTTAACTTTAAAAACACATGGAATAGTGTGTAGTGTCCCTCTTTATCCCTTTTGATTAACTTTGGCTTAAAAAAAAGAATTTTATTGAGAATTTTTGTATATATGTTTGTCAGGAATATTGCTCTGAAGTTTTCTTTTCTTGATGTGTCTTTGTCTGATTTTGGTATGTGAGTGATACTATCCTCATGAAATGAGTTTGGAGGAGTTCCATGCTTTTCTATTTTATGGAATAATTTGAGGAGTATTGTGATGAATGCTTCTTTGAAGGTCTTGTAGAACTTGACTGAGAATCTGTCTGTTCCTGGGCTTTGCTTGATTGGTAGGCTGTTGACAGCAACTTCTATTTCATTGCTTGAAATTGATTTGTTTAAATTGTTCATGTCCTACTAATTCAGTTTGGGTATATCTCTAAAATTTTATTGATGTCATCATGGTATTTTAATTTATTAGAGTATAAATTTTCAAATTAGTTTTTAATTATTCTCTGTATTTTAGTTGTGTACTCTGTAAAAGTTCTTTTACGATCCTTAATTTTAGTAATTTGAGGTTTTTTTTCTTCATTAGCTTGGTTAAGGATGTGTCAATTTTATTTAGTTTTCGAAGATTAAATTTTGTTTTGTGTCAAAAAAAAATAACATATGGAAAAGTATTTCAGCAAATTGAATAGATTTATAACTCCTACCTTATATCATGCAAAAGGCAAGTCCAACTATACACCATGTCCCTTCTGAAATGCTTGTATTTCTATTCTGTTTGGGATATTTTTCTCCATTATATTAGTATTAGTAGTCAGAGTCTAGTAGGGTATATGAATGTTTCTGAGAATAATCTTGAGAAAAGATGATTATAAATACACATTCATGAATATGAAAAATTTAGGAAGTGCAAAATAAGACAAAAATATTCCATATTTTCAAAAATTTGGAGAGTATATCTATCTATATCTATATCTATATCTATATCTATATCTATATCTATACACACAAACACACACACACACACACACAACACTCACAGACATTAAAAAGTACCAATATAAATGCCAATAGAAATTCATCAGTAAATATATATCATCCACAGATGCAAAAATATTTATTTTACTGAACATGAGTTTATGTATAATGTTGTTCTACTAGTACGCTCTCCTATAGGTTGAATTTTCATTTAAAACAGTTTTAGGAGGAGTGAACTCTTCTCACAATTTGTATCTGCCAAGACAGCCACCTCACAAAAATGTACGTGTGATACCTGGTAGGATTCTATATATGCATATAAATATACATGTGTGAATAGGCTACAGAAAAGGGAAAAAAGAATTCACATATTTGTTAAATTTAAAAACACATGGAGAATATTTCCATTAAAATTTGACTAGATTTATAACACCTACCTTATATAATGCAAATGTCAAGTACAACTATACAACATGTCTCCTCTGAAGTGCTTGTATTTCTATTGTGTTGGGTTAATTTTTCCCATTATAATAGGATGAATAGTCTGAGTCTACTAGGTATGGGTTAGTTTCAGGGATTCAGTATTTGAATGGAAAATTGGAAAATGAATCCAATGTGTATGTAAATATATGCTGCACAAATATCCTCCCGCTCTCATCCAGAACAATGCCTTGATATTACCTTCACCCCAAGTAAGACGCAATTAGAGGAGAAGAGTTACAAAATCAGTGAATACATATCTGGAATGGAAAATGCTCAGGAGTTCACAACCTTTGAGGTGGTAGAGGAGTTTCCAAAATTAAGGGACAGGGTAAACACTCCACAAACATGGAGCTCTGCTGGCCTAAAAACTTTTTGAGAAACTGCGTCTGAGCTTCCGCAATTGAAATATATGTTGTTTTCAGATGATTTGGCTTCCTTTGTAGTGAGACCATCAAAGCTGGGTCTGCATCTATGTGACCTGGAGGACATGGTTTCTTATTTTCCAATGAACAAGATGAAGCAGTGCTGAATCCTCTCTTTGTAGGTAATCTGAGGCCACTGGGGACTAAGTGTCTCCCCGTGTGGACTGTGAAGCCATTAGGTTCTCCACCACTTTTTGTGGTGTTTTTCCTGCTGCACTGTGAGTTTGGTATTTGTTTCACGAAATACTAGGAGCTAAACTGAGACACAGTGCTGGAGGGAGTTGTGTCACGTGTGGTGGGTCAGGGTCTGCAAGAGAATGCACCAACTAGGCTTCTATCTCTCACAGCTTGCCCCATTGCCCCCTTGTCCATATCAACCTGATTCTTCATTTTCCTCTGAAAACTCTCCATATAACAAGATGCCTTTACATATAAGGGTCTGCTGGCTGCACCATGTCAGTTACAAGCCATTTGGAATCCAATGGTAGATCCACATGGCCCTACCACGGATGTTGTATCAAACACCTCCCCACCACTGCTCTAGACCCACTACTCAACAGGCTCCAACTTACTGGCATCTCTGTTCTACACCATTTTCATGAAACTCAGTAAATCAAGGCACTGTCTGGTATACTCATGAAAAGTAACAGGACATCCAAAATTTCTCCAGTGCCACCTGGTCATAGGAATTTCAAAAACTTCATGGTATTTATCTATCCATTTCTCGAGCATGAAGTTGGAGGCACTGTGGATTTCAATTCATGCAGCAAACATTAAATGGTGAGGAAGCTCATTTCAATGAATTCTCTGGAGAACTCTCACAGGCAAGGCTTCCCAAAGAGTGGACAAAAGTTCACTTTAGGCCAGGCCCATTGAGGTCAACAATGTGAGGTCCATGTGTGTTTTGACTCTCAAATATGGCTGCCATTTCTTTAAGAATAAAATCATGTGATATCCTTGCTGAGTTTCCCAGGCCTCTGTGGAAATCCACCCGGGGCCTAGGTCTCAGTTTCCAAGAGCGACTTTCATGCTTGGCCTATTAAAATCCCAACAAAATTCATGGCAATGCTTCTCTGAGTTCAGTTCCAAAACCCAGTCTCTAAGGGGTATCACACCAGAGTTCAAGCCCACGTGTACCCAGTCATTTTTTCCAATGCCACACAAATGACCAAAATTAAAACCAAAACACTCCCACATGGCCCTCATCTTATTCCATATAGGCAATCATCTTAACCTCTGGCTGGAGGTTTCCATGAGGGGCGCAGCCCAAGACAGTGTCCAAAATCTGCTCGTTTGCCCCTCATTTGCCTAACGTCAGGGTAGCCTGGACACAGTTTCTGTGAACCAGGAGTGAACAAATAAGCCTGCCGTTAATACTTCTGTGTTTCTCCAATTTGAGGCCTACTGATTTTAGATATCGATTCTTTAGGTGATTTAGAGTCATGCAAAAACACAAGCACCTCTGCAGGGCTTTGAAGAACTCATTTGACCCAAAGAATCCCTATTCTCATTTGATGGAGTGCGGGAACCTAACAGAGGAAGGCAAGAGACTTCATCCACAATGAATGATATTTTTTGCCATTTTGGTTTTGGAAGCTCACATGGGATCATTCTTAAGATCCATCAGGTGCTGAGAATCTAAGTCACAGCCACACACAGGTCCAAGAGGCTGATAAAGACACATCCCTTTCAAAAGCAATTAAGCAAGAGCCACAGGAGAGGCCCATTCATTTCCATTTGAAAACTGTTTTCTTCAGGCTTCACAAAGGGGTGGCCTGAGCAAAGACCTTCCTGACATTCAGTGCAACACAACAATAAGTAAGCAAAAGGCCCAAAGCAGGGTTTCTGCACTGAGACTATCCTGGTCACACTGATATCTGAGTTTTCTGAGATGCTCGCCATTCTCTTCAGCTATCCAGTACATGGTCATGTCACAGAGCTTGGAGGTGGTACATATTTAGGACACAAATCCATGAGCCTATTCTGGAGAGTGGCCAGAATTCAGGAAGAAAACAACAACTTAGAAAGATAGCAGGTGTTGCACATCGATAAGACAAGCTGCAGTCCATTCATATATTGGGCAGGATGAATTATGGGAAGATTTATACTAGACAGGACACATCCATTAATGCATTCTCTTTTCTAATGTCTACAACAACGGACACAGTGGGATACACAGAAACAGAAACACTCGCCGTGTCAAATGACTTACTAGAAACTGTCCAGTCCAAACCAAACAAACCGCCTTTCCTATCTATTCTCAGAACATGAGACAAAACAACAAACCCACACCCACTCCCACAAAGGCACCTCCTTCCCCCAAGTAGGTCTGTGACTATCCGGAGTGTCCTCTGACCAGTGGGCCATACAATGTTCCCCCGAAATGGCCTGTCTTCTCTCAGATTGTGTTTTCTTGACCAACTCTGTGAAGATGTCAGGAAAAAGCGGTTAGCCACTACCTGTTTTCTCAGAAATGGTCCACCTTCAGAGCTCTTCTGACATTTGGCCATCCTCACATCATTAGGTACCAAGAAAATTGACTCTGTCCTTGGGAAATCCAAACAAGTGAGCCCAGTGGGACTGGGACTGGGACTGCATCTGGGTGCC
Source organism: Callospermophilus lateralis (assembly GCF_048772815.1). NCBI lineage: Eukaryota > Metazoa > Chordata > Mammalia > Rodentia > Sciuridae > Callospermophilus > Callospermophilus lateralis. Next base: position 4,329,786 of record NW_027510595.1, read on the forward strand.
TGGCTTTTTGGATACCAAGTTCAGAGAGTGCCATCACCAAAGAAATGAAGTATGTCACATTCTTTGGAACTGAATGAGGTCACTGCCTTGGCAACCACTTTGTCCTAACAGTTGCTTCCAAGGGTAACATAAGATGGAGGTTGCCCCTACTTCCTGTGACACTTTCATAAGGTAGAATGTATATCAACCATTGGCACCCAGGAACAACTCTCCACTCAGGCCTGGTTTGGTCCCTCTTCTCTACAATAAGAAGAGAGATGCAGATTCAGAAACATCCCTTCATTCTGACCAGGTTGTTTGACATGGAAGATGACTTTTGCTCTCTCAGTTGCTTCATACCTGTGTACAACTTCTCCAGGTATCATTTTTGCATGGACATTTGAGGTTCTCATTAGGTGGAAGGTCCCCAACTTTCCTGTATTGTAAGAACCACTCTGTCCCTGCTCTTCTGTAAAATGATTGAGGGAACAGTGTATACTTGGGGTTAAAAACAGGTTTGATTTGGGTTACGAACGATTCTGTGCGATGAATAACGGTATTGGTAACCTGCAATATTTACAAGAATATAGAGGTGATATATAAGTATGAAAATAGAAATCTAGGTATGATTTGAAGCCCAGAAGGGTTTTGCCCTTGATTGGGATACTTAGCTTTGAATTATGTTCTGCAAAGATGTCTCAGATAATTCGATATACAATGGCATAGGACTTTGTACATTGGATGATTTAATTTAGAAGAGAACATCCAGTCAAAAAGGGATATTCAGTATGATTAGGAAGATAGTCGGTAGGTTTAGGAAGAAGAGTGAGTATAGGATTTGGACCAAAAGTTCTTTAGCAATACACTTTTGGTTATAGAGTCAATGTAAATGTCAGCTCATATGAAGAGTCAGTCACTATGTTGAACTGGGGAAAATATGTAGAAAAGCAGATATCAATAGAAACATTACGAAATCAGGCAAATTATAAAGTGAGTGATAGAATTAGACATTTTCAACAGGGTTGGGTTTGAATATATAAATTAGGAAAAAACAAAAATGTAGTCACCAATAGGATTGACAATTGACAGCATTAGGCAACCTGGACACGGATGTTTTTAGAAATCCATGTTCACCTTCCATTTAGGTTTTGGTAAATCATAAGTGTGACCTTTCCATTTTTGTCCAGAATATTACTGTGATAATGCGGTGACATCAGTATTTCTTTCACCATTTCTGGGAGCAATATATTAAAGATGTAAAATAGAATCGGGGGTAGAAAGAGGTGTACCCTGTTTCTATGAACATAGAGAAAAAGCATGAATAGACCATACTGTGAATAAATAATATAACTTTTTTGAACTTTAAATAATGAATTGAACTGATATCTGAAAAATTAAAGGAAGTCGTATATTGATATACAATCATTCATTCCAACCAGTTATATATCTAATGGAAATATTAATGTTTTGGTTTATCATAAAGAGTGTGTGAGTTTTGCTTCAAAATGATTATGGAAATTCAAAATAATGTGTTTGGAAAGAAGTCTCATGAAAAGACCATTCAAGAAACCCTGACAATACATGTGTTCAGAAGCAAGAAGTGATTAAAGTTGAAACAAATGCCTATTAATTTGTGAACTTGTGGATGAAATGTATATCCTATGATGTGCAAAAACTGAGGAAACAATAATGTAGCAGTGTCGAATACAAATGAATGACAAATTACATATCATGTCCCATAGGAGTCTACTTGCATTGATGTTAGACTGGGTCAGTTACTGTAGAATAATTAGGATTTGTATGCACAATTCACTGAAGATAGTTTTCAGTACTAGGAAACAAATATGGATTTCAAGTGGATGAATATTTCTGATTATAATCTTGTGAAAAGTTCATTACAAATCCACATACATGAACATGAATGAATTTAGAGAGTGTATATTAGACACATATATTCCATATTTTGAAAAATTTGGAGAGTATATCTATATCTATATCTACATCTATATATATATATCTATATCTATATCTATATATATATATATATATATATACACACACACACACACACACACGCACACACACACACACACACACACACACAACACTCACAGACATTAAAAAGTACCAATATAAATGCCAATCGAAATTCATCAGTAAATATATATCATCCACAGATGCAAACATATTTATTTTCCTGAACATGAGTTTATGTATAATGTTGTTGTACTAGGACGCTCTCCTATAGGTTGAAGTTTCATTTCCAACAGCTTTTAGGAGGAGTGAACTCTTCTCACAATTTGTATCTGCCAAGACAGCCACCTCACAAAAATGTACATGTGATACCTGGTAGGATTCTATATATGCATATAAATATACATGTGTGAATAGGCTACAGAAAAGGGAAACAAGAATTCACATATTTGTTAAGTTTAAAAACACATGGAGAATATTTCAATTAAAATTTGACTAGATTTATAACTCCTACCTTATATAATACAAATGTCAAGTCCACCTATACAACATGTCTCCTCTGAAGTGCTTGTATTTCTATTGTGTTGGGTTAATTTTCCCCATTATATTAGGATGAACTGTCTAAGTCTACCAGGTATGGGTTAATGTCAGGGATTCAGTACTTCAAATGGAAAATTTGAAAATGAATCCAATGCGTATGTAAATATATGCTGCACAATTTCCTCCCGCTCTCATCCAGAAGAATGCCTTGACATCACCTTCACCCCAAGTAAGACACAATTAGAGGAGAGGAGTTACAAAATAAGTGAATACATATCTGGAATGGAAAATGCTCAGGAGTTCACAACCTTGGAGGTGGTAGAAAAGTTTCCAAAACTAAGGGACAGGGTAAACACTCCACAAACATGGAGCTCTGCTGGCCTAAAAACTTATTGAGAAACTCCTCTGAGATTCCGCACTTGAAATATATGTTGTTTTCAGGAGATTTGGCTTCCTTTGTAGTGAGACTATGAGAGCTGGGTCTGCATCTATGTGACCTGGAGGACATGGTTTCTTATTTTCCAAAGAACTAGATGAAGCAGTGCTGAATCCTCTCTTTGTAGGTTAACTGAGGCCACTGGAGACTAAGTGTCTCCCCGTGTGGACTGTGAAGCCATTTGGTCCTCCTCCACTTTTTGTGGTGTTTTTCCTGCTGCACTGTGAGTTTGGTATTTGTTTCACGAAATACTAGGAGCTAAACTGGGATACAGTGCTGGAGGGAGTTGTGTCACGTGTGGTTGGTCAGGGTCTGCAAGGGAATGCACCAACTAGGCTTCTATCTCTCACAGCTTGGCCCATTGCGCCCTTGTCCATATCAACCTGATTCTTCATTTTCCTCTGAAAACTCTACATATAACAAGATGCCTTTACATATAAGGGTCTGCTGGCTGCACCATGTGAGTTACAAGCCCTTTGGAATCCAATGGTAGATCCACATGGCCCTACCACGGATGTTTTATCAAACACCTCCCCACCACTGCTCTAGACCCACTACTCAGCAGGATCCAACTTACTGGCATCTCTGTTCTACACCATTTTCATGAAACTCAGTAAATCAAGACACTGTCTGGTATACTCATAATCAGCAACAGGACATCCAATGTTTCTCCAGTGCCACCTGGTCATAGGAATTTCAAAAATTTCATGGTATTTATCTAGCCATTTTTCAAGCATGAAGTTGGAGGCACTGTGGGTTTCAATTCATGCAGCAAACATTAAATGGTGAGGAAGCTCATTTCAATGAAATCTCTGGAGAACTCTAAAAAGCAAGGCTTCCCAAAGAGTGGAAAAAAGGTCACATTAGGCCAGGCCCATTGAGGTCTACAATGTGAGGTCCATGTGTGTTTTGACTCTCAACTATGGCTGCCATTTCTTTAAGAATAAAATCATGTGATATCCTTGCTGAGTTTCCCAGGCCTCTGTGGAAATCCACCTGGGGCCTAGGTCTCAGTTTCCAAGAGCGACTTTCATGCGTGGCCTCTTAAAATCCCAACAAAATTCATGGCAATGCTTCTCTGAGTTCAGTTCCAAAACCCAGTCTCTAAGGGGAATCACACCAGGGTTCAAGCCCACGTGGACACAGTCATTTCTTCCAACTGTCACACAAATGACCAAAATTAAAACCGAAACACTCCCACATGGCCCTCATCTTATTCCATATAGTAACTCATCTTAACCTCTGGCTGGAGGTTTCCATGAGGGGCGCAGCCATAGACAGTGTCCAAAAGCAGCTCGTTTGCCCCTAATTCGCCTAAAGTCAGGGTAGCCTGGACACCGTTTCTGTGAACCAGGAACGATCAAATAAGCCTGCCGTTAATTCTTCTGTGTTTCTCCAATTTGAGGCCTACTGATTTCAGGAATACATTCTTTATGTGATTTAAAGTTATTCGAAAACCCAAGCACCTCTGCAGAGATTTGAAGAACTCATTTGACCCAAAGAATCCCTATTCTCGTTATGGAGTTCAGGATTTTAACAGAGGAAGGCAAGAGAATTCATCCACAATGAAAGATTTTTTGCCCTTATGGTTTTGGATGTACGCAGGGGATCATTTTTAGATTCATTAGGTGCTGAGAATCTAAGTCACAGCCACACACATGGCCAAGAGGCTGATTCAGACACATCCTTTCCCAAAGCAATGAAGCCAGAAGCCACAGGTGATGCCCATTCATTTCCATTTGAAAACTGTTTTCTTCAGGCTTTACAAAGGGGTGGCCTGAGGCAAAGACCTTCCTGACATTCAGTGCAACACAACAATAAGTCAGCAAAAGGCCCAAAGCAGGGTTTCTGCACTGAGACTTTCCTGGTCACACTGATATCTGAGTTTTCTGAGATGCTCGCCATTCTCTTCAGCTATCCAGTACATGGCCATGTCACAGAGCTTGGAGGTGGTACATATTTTGGACACAAAACCATGAGCCTATTCTGGAGAATGGCTAGAATTCAGGAAGAAAACAGCAACGTAGAAAGATAGCAGGTGTTGCACATCGATAAGACAAGCTGCAGTCCATTCATATATTGGGCAGGATGAATTATGGGAAGATATATACTAGACAGGACACCTCCATTAATGCATTCTCTTTTTAATGTCTACAACAACGGACATATTGGGATACACCGAAACAGAAACACTCGCCTGATCAAACAACTTACTAGAAACTGTCCACTCCAAACCAAACAAACAGCCTTTCCTACCTATTCTCAGAACATGAGACAAAACAACAAACCCACACCCACTCCCACAAAGGCACCTCCTTCCTCCAAGTAGGTCTGTGAATATCCGGAGTTTCCTCTGACTGGGGGCCATACTATGTTCCCCCGAAATGTCCTGTCTTCTCTCAGATCTTGTTTCCTTGTTCAACTCTTTGTAGTTTTCAGGAAAAAGTGGTGAGCCACTACCTGCTTTCTCAGGAAAGGTCCATCTTCAGAGTTCTCTTGGCATTAGGCCATCCTCACATCAGTAGGTACCAAGAAAACTGACTCTGTCCTTGGTAAATCCAAACAAGTGAGCCCACTGGGACTGGGACTGGGACTGCCTCTGGGTGCCTGGCCTCTTGGATACAAATTTCAGAGAGTTCCATCACCAAGGAAATGAGGTATGTCACTTTCTTTGGAACTGAATGAGTCACTTCCTTGGCAACCACATTGTCCTAACTGTTGCTTCGAAGGGTCCCATGAGATGGAGGCTTCCCCTACTTCCTGTGACACTTTCACAAGGGAGAATGGTATATCAACCATAGGCACCCAGGAACAGCTCTCCACACAGGCCTGGTTTGGTCCATCTTCTCTACAATAAGAAGAGAGAGGCTGATTCAGACACATCCCTTCTTTCTGACCAAGATATTTGCCATGGAAGATGACTTTTGCTCTCTCAGGTCCTTCATACCTGCCTACAACTTCTCCAGGTATCATTTCTGCATGGACCTTTGAGGTTCTCATCAGATGGAATATCCCCAACTTTCCTGTATTGTAAGAACCACTCTGTCCCTGCTCTTCTGTAAGATGATTGAGGGACCAGTGTATAATTGGGGTTAAAAACAGGTTTGATATGGGTTACGAATGATTCTGTGCAATGAATAATGGTATTGGGAACCTGCAATGCTTACAAAATATAGATGTGAAATATAAGTATGAAAACAGAAATCTAGGTATGATTTGAAGCCCATAAGGGTTCTGCCCTTGTTTGGGATACTTAGCTTTGAATTATGTTCTGCAAAGATGTCTCAGATAATTCGATATACAATGGCATAGGACCTTGTAAATTGGATGATTGAATTTAGAAGAGAGCACCCAGTCAAAAAGGGATATTCAGTAGGATTAGGAAGATAGTCGGTAGGTTTATGAAGAAGAGTGAGTATAGGATTTGGACCAAAAGTTCTTTAGCAATAGACTTTCGGTTATAGAGTGAATGTAAATGTCAGGACATATGAAGAGTCAGTCACTATGTTGAACTGGGGAAAATATGTAGAAAAGCAGAGATCAATAGAAACATTACGAAATCAGGCAAAGTATAAAGTGAGTGATAGAATTAGACATTTTCAACAGGATTGAGTTTGAATATATAAATTAGGAAAAAACAAAAATGTAGTCACCAATAGGATTGACAATTGACAGCATTAGGCAACCTGGACATGGATGTTTTTAGAAATCCATGTTCACTTTCCATTTAGGAATTAGTACAATCATAAGTGTGACCTTTCCATTTTTTGTCCAGAATATTACTGTGATAATGAGGTGACATGAGTAATTCTTTCACCATTTCTGGGAGCAATATATTGAAGATGTAAAATCAGAATCGGGGGTACAAAGAGGTGTACCCTGTTTCTATGAACATAGAGAAAAAGCATGAATAGACCATACTGTGAATAAATAATATAACTTTTTTGAACTTTAAATAATGAATTGAACTGATATCTGAAAAATTAAAGGAAATTGTATATTGATATACAATCATTCATTCCAACCAGTTATATATCTAAACGAAATATTAGTGTTTTGGTTTATCATGAAGAGTGTGTGAGTTTTGCTTCAAAATGACTATGGAAATTCAAAATAATGTGTTTGGAAAGAAGTCTCATGAAAAGACCATTCGAGAAACCCTGACAATACATGTGTTCTGAAGCAAGAAGTGATTAAAGTTGAAACAAATGCCTATTAATTTGTGAACTTGTGGATGAAATGTATATCCTATGATGTGCAAAAACTGAAGAAACAATAATGTACCAGTGTCGAATACAAATGAATGACAAATTACATATTATGTCCCATAGGAGTCTACTTGCATTGATGTTATACTGGGTCGGTTACTGTAGAATAATTAGGATATGTATGCACCATTCACTGAAGTTAGTTTTCAGTACTAGGAAACAAATATATATTTCAGGTGGATGAATATTTCTGATTATAATCTTGTGAAAAGTTGATTATAAATCCACATACATGAACATGAATGAATTTAGAGAGTGTATATTAGACATATATATTTCATATTTCGAAAAATTTGGGGAGTATATCTAAATCTATATCTATATCTATATCTATATCTATATCCACACACACACACACACACACACACACACACAACACTCACAGACATTAAAAAATACCAATATAAATGCCAATCGAAATTGATCAGTAAATATATATGATCCACAGATGCAAAAATATTTATTTTGCTGAACATGAGTTTATGTATAATGTTGTTTTACTAGGACGCTCTCCTATAGGTTGAATTTTCATTTCCAACAGCATTTAGGAGGAGTGAACTCTTCTCACAATTTGTATCTGCCAAGACAGCCACCTCACAAAAATGTACGTGTGATACCTGCTAGGATTCTATATATGCATATATATACACATGTGTGAATAGGCTAAAGAAAAGGGAAACAAGAATTCACATATTTGTTAAGTTTAAAAACACATGGAGAATATGTCCATTAAAATTTGAATACATTTATAACTCCTACCTTATATAATGCAAATGTCAATCCAACTATACAACATGTCTCCTCTGAAGTGCTTGTATTTCTATTGTGTTGGGTTAATTTTCTCCATTATATTAGGATGAATAGTCTGAGTCTACTAGGTATGGCTTAGCGTCAGGAATTCAGCATTTCGAATGGAAAATTGGAAAATGAATCCAATGTGTATGTAAATATATGCTGCACAAATATCGTCCCGCTCTCATCCAGAAGAATGCCTTGACATTACCTTCACCCCAAGTAAGACACAATTAGAGGAGAAGAGTTACAAAATCAGTGAATACATATCTGGAATGGAAAATGCTCAGGAGTTCACAACCTTGGAGGTGGTAGAGGAGTTTGCAAAACTAAGGGACAAGGTAAACACTCCACAAACATGGAGCTCTGCTGGCCTAAAAACTTTTTGAGAAACTGCCTCTGAGTTTCTGTACTTGAAATATATGTTGTTTTCAGGAGATTTGGCTTCCTTTGTAGTGAGACCATCAAAGCTGGGTCTGCATCTATGTGACCTGGAGGACATGGTTTCTTATTTTCCAATGAACAAGATGAAGCAGTGCTGAATCCTCTCTTTGTAGGTAAACTGAGACCACTGGGTACTAAGTGTCTCCCCGTGTGGACTGTGAAGCCATTTGGTCCTCCTCCATTTTTTGTGGTGTTTTTGCTGCTGCACTGTGAGTTTGGTATTTGTTTCCTGAAATACTAGGAACTAAACTGGGACACAGTGCTGGACGGAGTTCTGTCACGTGTGGTGTGTCAGGGTCTGCAAGAGAATGCACCAACTAGGCTTCTATCTCTCACAGCTTGCCCCATTGACCCCATGTCCATATCAACCTGATTCTTAATTTTCCTCTGAAAACTCTCCATATAACAAGATGCCTTTATATATAAGGGTCTGCTGGCTGCACCATATCAGTTACAAGCCATTTGGAATCCAATGGTAGATCCACATGGCACTACCACGGATGTTTTATCAAACACCTCTCCACCACTGCTCTAGACCCACTACTCAGCAGACTCCAACTTACTGGCATCTCTGTTCTACACCATTTTTATGAAACTCAGTAAATCAAGGCACTGTCTGGTATACTCATGATCAGCAACAGGACATCCAATGTTTCTCCAGTGCCACCTGGTCATTGGAATTTCAAAAATTTCATGGTATTTATTTAGCCATTTTTCAAGCATGAAGTTGGAGGCACTGTGGGTTTCAATTCATTCAGCAAACATTAAATGGTGAGGAAGCTCATTTCAATGAAATCTCTGGAGAACCCTCACAGGCAAGGCTTCCCAAAGAGTGAACAAATGGTCACATTAGTCCAGGCCCATTGAGGTCTACAATGTGAGGTCCATGTGTGTTTTGACTCTAAACTATGGCTGCCATTTCTTTAAGAATAAAATCATGTGATATCCTTGCTGAGATTCCCAGGCCTCTGTGGAAATCCACCGGGGCCTAGGTCTCAGTTTCCAAGAGCGACTTTCGTGCGTGGCCTCTTAAAATCCCAACAAAATTCATGCCAATGCTTCTCTGAGTTCAGTTCCAAATCCCAGTTTCTAAGGGGAATCACACCAGAGTTCAAGCCCACGTGGACCCAGTCATTTTTTCCAATGCCACACAAATGACCAAAATTAAAATCAAAACAATCCCACATGGCCCTCATCTATTCCATATAGTCAATCATCTTAACCTCTGGGTGGAGGTTTCCATGAGGGGCGCAGCCAAAGACAGTGTCCAAAATCAGCTCGTTTGCCCCTCATTTTCCTAAAGTCAGGGTAGCCTGGACACCGTTTCTGTGAACCAGGATTGAACAAATAAGCCTGCCGTTAATACTTCTGTGTTTCTCCAATTTGATGCCTACTGATTTTAGGTATCGATTCTTTAGGTGATTTCGAGTCATGCGAAAACACAAGCACCTCTGCAGGGCTTTGAAGAACTCATTTGACCCAAAGAATCCCTATTCTCATTTGATGGAGTGCAGGAACCTAACAGAGGAAGGAAAGAGACTTCATCCACAATGAATGATATTTTTGCCATTTTGGTTTTGGAAGCTCACATGGGATCATTCTTAAGATCCATCAGGTTCTGTGAATCTAAGTCACAGCCACACACAGGTCCAAGAGGCTGATAAAGACACATCCCTTTCCAAAGCAATTAAGCAAAGAGCCACAGGTGAAGCCCATTCATTTCCATTTGAAAACTGTTTTCTTCAGGCTTCACAAAGGGGTGGCCTGAGGCAAAGACCTTCCTGACATTCAGTGCAACACAACAATAAGTAAGCAAAAGGCCCAAAGCAGGGTTTCTGCACTGAGACTTTCCTGGTCACGCTGATATCTGAGTTGTCTGAGATTCTCGCCATTCTATTCAGCTATCCAGTACATGGCCATGTTACAGAGCTTGGAGGTGGTACATATTTTGGACACAAATCCATGAGCCTATTCTGGAAAGTGTCCAGAATTCAGAAAGAAAACAACAACTTAGAAAGATAGCAGGTGTTGCACATGGATAAGACAAGCTGCAGTCCTTTCATATATTGGGCAGGATGAATTATGGGAAGATTTATACTAGACAGGACACACCCATTAATGCATTCTCTTTTCTAATGTCTACAACAACGAACACAGGGGGATACACAGAAACAGAAAAACTCGCCGTGTCAAATGACTTACTAGAAACTGTCCATTCCAAACCAAACAAACCGCCTTTCCTATCTATTCTCAGAACATGAGACAAAACAACAAACCCACACCCACTCCCCCAAAGGCACCTCCTTCCCCCAAGTAGGTCTGTGACTATCCGGAGTGTCCTCTGACTGGTGGGCCATACTATGTTCCCCCAAAATGGACTGTCTTCTCTCAGATCTTGTTTCATTGACCAACTCTGTGAAGATGTCAGGAAAAAGTGGTTAGACACTACCTGTTTTCTCAGGAAAGATCCATCTTCACAGCTCTCCTGGCATTTGGCCATCCTCACATCATTAGGTACCAAGAAAACTGACTGTTATTGGTAAATCCAAACAAGTGAGCCCACTGGGACTGGGACTTGGACTGCCTCTGGGTGCCTGGCTTCTTGGATACCAAGTTCAGAGAGTTCCATCACCAAGGAAATGAGGTATGTCACATTCTTTGGAACTGAATGAGGTCCCTGCCTTGGCACCCACTTTGTCCAAACAGTTGCTTCCAAGGGTAACATAAGATGGAGGTTGCCCCTACTTCCTGTGACACTTTCATAAGGTAGAATGTATATCAACCATTGGCACCCGGGAACAGCTCTCCACTCATGCCTGGTTTGGTCCATCATCTCTAAAATAAGAAGAGAGAGGCAGATTCAGACACATCCCTTCATCCTGACCAGGTTCTTTTCTATGGAAGAGGACTTTTGCTCTCTCTGGTGCTTCATACCTGCCTACAACTTCTCCAGGTATCATTTGTGCATGGACATTTGAGGTTCTCATCAGGTGGAAGGCCCCCAACTTTCCTGTATTGTAAGAACCACTCTGTCCCTGCTCTTCTGTAAATTGATTGAGGGAACAGTGTATACTTGGGGTTAAAAACAGGTTTCATTTGGGTTAGGAATGATTCTGTGCGATGAATAATGGTATTGGAAACATGCAATATTTACAAGAATATAGAATTGAAATATAAGTATGAAAACAGAAATCAAGGTATGATTTGAAGCCCAGAATAGTGTTGCCCTTGATTGGGATACTTAGCTTTGAATTATGTTCTGCAAAGTTGTCTCAGATAATTCGATATACAATGGCATAGGACCTTGGAAATTGGATGATTGAATTTAGAAGAGAACATCCAGTCAAAAAGGGATATTCAGTAGGATTAGGAAGATAGTCGGTAGGTTTAGGAAGAAGAGTGAGTATAGGATTTGGACCAAAAGTTCTTTAGCAATAGACTTTCTGTTATAGAGTGAATGTAAATGTCAACACATATGAAGAGTCAGTCAGTATGTTGAACTGGGGAAAATATGTAGAAAAGCCGATATCAATAGAAACATTACGAAATGAGGCAAAGTATAAAGTGAGTGATAGAATTAGACATTTTCAACAGGGTTGAGTTTGAATATATAAATTAGGAAATAACAAATATGTAGTCACCAATAGAATTGACAATTGACAGCATTAGGCAACCTGGACATGGATGTTTTTAGAAATTCATGTTCACTTTCTATTTAGGCTTTGGTACAATCATAAGTGTGACCTTTCCATTTTTTGTCCAGAATATTACTGTGATAATGAGGTGACATGAGTATTTCTTTCACCATTTCTGGGAGCAATATATTGAAGTTGTAAAATTAGAATTGGTTGTACAAAGAGGTGTACCCTGTTTGTATGAACATAGAGAAAAAGCATGAATAGACCATACTGTGAATAAATAATATAACTTTTTTGAACTTTAAATAATGCATTGAACTGATATCTGAAAAATTAAAGGAAATCGTATATTGATATACAATCATTAATTCCAACCAGTTATTTATCTAATGGAAATATTAGTCTTTTCTTTTATCATGAAGAGTTTGTGAGTTTTGCTTCAAAATGATTATGGAAATTCAAAATAATGTGTTTGGTAAGAAGTCTCATGAAAAGACCAGTCAAGAAACCCTGACAATACATGTGTTCTGAAGCAAGAAGTGATTAAAGTTGAAACAAATGCCTATTAATTTGTGAACTTGTGGGTGAAATGTATATCCTATGATGTGCAAAAACTGAAGAAACAATAATGTACCAGTGTCGAATACAAATGAATGACAAATTACATATCATGTCCCATAGGAGTCTACTTGCATTGATGTTAGACTGGGTCATTACTGTAGAATAATTAGGATATGTATGCACCATTCACTGAAGTTAGTTTTCAGTACTAGGAAACAAATATGTATTTCAGGTGCATGAATATTACTGATTATAATCTTGTGAAAAGTTGATTATAAATCCACATACATGAACATGAATGAATTTAGAGAGTGTATATTAGACACATATATTTCATATTTTGAAAAATTTGGAGAGTATATCTATATCTATATCTATATCTATACACACACACACACACACACACACACACACACACACAACACTCACAGACATTAAAAAGTACCAATATAAATGCCAATCGAAATTCATCAGTAAATACATGTCATCCAGAAATGCAAAAATATTTATTTTACTGAATATGACTTTATGTATAACGTTGTTCGACTAGGACGGTCTCCTATAGGTTGAATTTTTATTTCCAACAGCATTTAGGAGGAGTGAACTCTTCTCACAATTTGTATCTGCTAAGACAGCCACCTCACAAAATGTACGTGTGATACCTGCTAGGATTCTATATATGCATATATATATATACATGTGTGAATAGGCTAAAGAAAAGGGAAACAAGAATTCACATATTTGTTAAGTTTAAAAACACATGGAGAATATGTCCATTAAAATTTGAATACATTTATAACTCCTACCTTATATAATGCAAATGTCAAGTCCAACTATACAACATGTCTCCTCTGAAGTGCTTGTATTTCTATTGTGTTGGGTTAATTTTCCCCATTATATTAGGATGAATAGTCTGAGTCTATTAGGTATGGCTTAGTGTCAGGAATTCAGCATTTCGAATGGAAAATTGGAAAATGAATCCAATGTGTATGTAAATATATGCTGCACAAATATCCTCCCGCTCTCATCCAGAAGAATGCCTTGACATTACCTTCACCCCAAGTAAGACACAATTAGAGGAGAAGAGTTACAAAATCAGTGAATACATATTTGGAATGTAAAATGCTCAGGAGTTCACAACCTTGGAGGTGGTAGAGGAGTTTGCAAAACTAAGGGACAGGGTAAACACTCCACAAATATGGAGCTCTGCTGGCCTAAAAACTTTTTGAGAAACTGCCTCTGAGCTTCCGCCCTTGAAATATATGTTGTTTTCAGGAGATTTGTCTTCCTTTGTAGTGAGACCGTCAAACCTGGGTCTGCATCTATGTGACCTGGAGGACATGGTTTCTTATTTTCCAATGAACAAGATGAAGCAGTGCTGAATCCACTCTTTGTAGGTAAACTGAGGCCACTGGGGACTAAGTTTCTCCCCGTGTGGACTGTAAAGCCATTTGGTCCTCCTCCACTTTTTGTGGTTATTTTTCTGCTGCACTGTGAGTTTGGTATTTGTTTCACGAAATACTAAGAGCTAATCTGGGACAGAGTGCTGGAGGGAGTTCTGTCACGTGTGGTGGGTCAGGGTCTGCAAGAGAATGCACCAAATAAGCTTCGATCTCTCACAGCTTGCCCCATTTCCCCCTTGTCCATATCAACCTGATTCTTCATTTTCCTCTGAAAACTCTGCATATAACAAGATGCTTTTACATATAACGGTCTGCTGGCTGTACCACGTCAGTTACAAGCCATTTGGAATCCAATGGTAGATCCACATGGCCCTACCACGGATGTTTTATCAAACACCTCCCCACCACTGCTCTAGACCAACTACCCAGCACGCTTCAACTTACTGCCATCCTATTCTACACCATTTTCATGAAACTCCGTAAATCAAGGCACTGTCTGGTATACTCATGATCAGCAACAGGACATCCAATGTTTCTCCAGTGCCACCTGATCATAGAAATTTCAAAAATTTCATGGTATTTATCTAGCCATTTTTCATGCATGAAGTTGGAGGCACTGTGGGTTTCAATTCATTCAGCAAACATTAAATGGTGAGGAAGCTCATTTCAATGAAATCTCTGGAGAACTCTCACAGGCAAGGCTTTCCAAAGAGTGGTCAAAAGGTCACATTAGGCCAGGCCCATTGAGGTCTACAATGTGAGGTCCATGTGTGTTTTGACTATCAACTATGGCTGCCATGTCTTTAAGAAGAAAATCATGTGATATCCTTGCTGAGATTCCCAGGCCTCTGTGGAAATCCACCCGGGGCCTAGGTCTCAATTTCCAAGAGCGACTTTCATGCGTGGCCTCTTGAAATCCTAACAAAATTCATGGCAATGCTTCTCTGAGTTCAGTTCTAAAACCCAGTCTCTAAGGGGAATCACACCAGAGTTCAAGCCCACGTGGACCCAGTCATTTTTTCCAATGCCACACAAATGACCAAAATTAAAACCGAAACACTCCCACATGGCCCTCATCTTATTCCATATAGTAACTCATCTTAACCTCTGGCTGGAGGTTTCCATGAGGGGCGCAGCCATAGACAGTGTCCAAAAGCAGCTCTTTTTCCCCTCATTTGCCTAAAGTCAGGGTGGCCTGGACACCGTTTCTGTGAACCAGCAATGATCAAATAAGCCTGCCGTTAATTCTTCTGTGTTTCTCCAATTTGAGGCCTACTGATTTCAGGAATAGATTCTTTATGTGATTTAAAGTTATTCGAAAACCCAAACACCTCTGCAGAGATTTGAAGAACTCATTTGACCCAAAGAATCCCTATTCTCACTAGATGGAGTTCAGGAACCTAACAGAGAAAGGCAAGAGACTTCATCCACAATGAATGATTTTTTGCCCTTATGGTTTTGGATGCACGCATGGGATCATTCTTTAGATTCATCAGGTGCTGAGAATCTAAGTCACAGCCACACACATGGCAAAGAGGCTGATTCAGACACATCCATTCTCAAAGCAATGAAGCCAGAAGCCACAGGTGATGCCCATTCATTTGTATTTGAAAACTGTTTTCTTCAGGTTTCACAAAGGGGTGGCCTGAGGCAAAGACCTTCCTGACATTCAGTGCAACACAACCATTAGTAAGCAAATTGCCCAAAGCAGAGTTTCTGCACTGAGACTTTCCTGGTCACACTGATATCTGAGTTTTCTGAAATGCTCGCCATTCTCTTCAGCTATCCATTACATGGACATGTCACAGAGCTTGGAGGTGGTACATATTTTGGACACAAAACCATGAGCCTGTTCTGGAGAGTGGCCAGAATTCAGGAAGAAAACAGCATCTTAGAAAGATAGTAGGTGTTGCACATCGATAAGACAAGCTGCAGTCCATTCATATATTGGGCAGGATGAATTATGGGAAGACTTATACTAGACAGGACACATCAATTAATGCATTCTCTTTTTAATGTCTACAACAACGGACACATTGGGATACACCGAAACAGAAACACTCGCCTTGTCAAACAACTTACTAGAAACTGTCCACTACAAACCAAACAAACCGCCTTTCCTACCTATTCTCAGAACATGAGACAAAACAACAAACCCACACCCACTCCCACAAAGGCACCTCCTTACCCCAAGTAGGTCTGTGACTATCCGGAGTTTCCTCTGACTGCGGGCCATACTATGTTCCCCCTAAATGGCCTGTCTTCTCTCAGATCTTGTTTCCTTGTTCAACTCTGTGTAGTTGTCAGGAAAAAGCGGTTAGCCACTACCTGCTTTCTCAGGAAAGGTCCCTCTTTAGAGTTCTCCTGGCATTAGGCCATCCTCACATCAGTAGGTACCAAGAAAACTGACTCTGTCCTTGGTAAATCCAAACAAGTGAGCCCACTGGGACTGGGACTGGGACTGCCTCTGGGTGCCTGGCTTCTTGGATAAAAATTTCAGAGAGTTCCATCACCAGGGAAATGAGGTATGCCACATTCTTTGGAACTGAATGAGGTCACTGCCTTGGCAACCACTTTGTTTTAACTGTTGCTTCCAATGGTCCCATGAGATGGAGGCTTCCCCTACTTCCTGTGACACTTTCACAAGGTAGAATGGTATATCAACCATAGGCACCCAGGAACAGCTCTCCACACAGGCCTGGTTTGGTCCATCTTCTCTACAATAAAAAGAGAGAGGCTGATTCAGACACATCCCTTCATCCTGACCAGGTTATTTTCCATGGAAGATGACTTTTGCTCACTCAGGTCCTTCATACCTGCCTACAACTTCTCCAGGTATCATTTCTGCATGGACCTTTGAGGTTCTCAGCAGGTGGAAGATCCCATAATTTCCTGTATTGTAAGAACCACTCTTTCCCTGCTTTTCTGTAAAATGAGATTGAGGGAACAGTGTGCGCTTAGGGTTAATAACAGGTTTGATTTGGGTTATGAATCATTCTGTGTGATGAATAATGGTTTTGGGAACCTGTGATATTTACAAGAATATAGATGTGAAATAAAAGTATGAAAACAAAAATCTAGGTATGATTTGAAGCCCAGAAGGGTTTTCCCCTTGATTGGGATACTTAGCTTTGAATTATGTTCTGCAAAGATGTCTCAGATAATTCGATATACAAGGGAGTAGGACCTTGTACCTATGATGATTGAATTTAGAAGAGAACATCCAGGCAAAAAGTGATAATCGTTAGGATTAGGAAGATAGTCGATAGCTTTAGGAAGAAGAGTGAGTATAGGATTTGGACCAAAAGTTCTTTACCAGTAGGGTTTCGGTTATGGAGTGAATGTAGATGTCAGTACATATGAAGAGTCAGTCACTATGGTGAACTGGGGAAAATATGTAGAAAAGCAGATATCAATAGAATTATTACAAAATCAGGCAAAGTATAAAGTGAGTGATAGAATTAGTCATTTTCAACAGGGTTGAGTTTGAATATATAAATTAGATAGAAACAAATATGTAGTCACCAACAGGATTGACAATTGATAGCATTAGGCAACCTGGACATGGATGTTTTTAGTAATCTATGTTCACTTTCCATTTAGGCTTTGGTACAATCATAAGAGTGACCTTTCCATTTTTTGTCCAGAATATTACTGTGATAATGAGGTGACATGAGTATTTCTTTCACCATTTCTGGGAGCAATATATTGAATATTTAAAATTAGAATTGGGGGTACAAAGAGGTGTACCCTGTGTCTATGAACATAGAGATAAAGCATGAATAGAACATACTGTGACTAAATAATACAACTTTTTTGAACTTTAAATAATGAATTGAATTGATATCTGAAAAATTACAGGAAATCATATATTGATACACAATCATTCATTCCAACCAGTTATATATCTCATGGAAATATTAGTGTTTTGGTTTATCATGAAGAGTGTGTGAGTTTTGCTTCAAAAGTGATTATGGAAATCTAAAATAATGTGTTTGGAAAGAAGTCTCATGAAAAGACCTGTCAAGAAACCCTGACAATACTTGTGTTCTGAAGCAAGAAGTGATTAAATTTGAAACAAATGCCTATAAATTTTTGAACTTGTGGATGAAGTGTATAACTTAAAATGTGCAAAAACTGAAGAAATAATAATGTACCATTGTTGAATACATATGAACGTCAAATTACATATCATGTCCCATAGGAGTCTACTTGCATTGATGTTAGACTGGGTCAGTTTCTGTAGAATAATGAGGATTTGTATGCCCCATTCACTGAAGTTAGTTTTCAGTACTAGGAAACAATTATGTATTTCAGGTGGATGAATATTTCTGATTATAATCTTGTGAAAAGTTGATTATAAATCCACATACATGAACATGAATGAATTTAGAGGGTTTACATTAGACACATATATTTTATATTTTGAAACATCTGCAGAGTGTACAGATATATTATATACACACACACAAAAAAAAAACACTCACATACATTTAATAGTAGCAATATATATGCCAATCGAAATTCATCAGTAAATATATATCATTCACAGATGCAAAAATATTTATTTTACTGAACATGAATTTATGCATAATGTTCTTCTACTAGGAAGCTCCCCTATAGGTTGAATTTTCAGTTCCAACAGCGTTTAGGAGGAGTGAACTCTTCTCACAGTTTGTATATGCCAAGTCAGCCACCTCAAAAATGTACGTGTGATACCTGGTAGGATTCTATATGTGCATATAAATATACAAGTGTGAATAGGCTAAAGAGAAAGGGAAACAAGAATTCTCGTATTTTTTAAGTTTAAAAACTCAGGGAGAACTTCTTCGATTAAAAATTGACTAGATTTATAACTTTTACCTTATATAATGCAAAACGCAAGTCCAACTATACAACATGCCTCCAATGAACTGCTTGTATTTCTATAGGTTTGGCTTATTTTTCTCTATCATATTAGGATGAGTTGTCTGAGTCTAGTAGGTATGGGTTAGTGTCAGGGATTCAATATTTCAAAATGAAAATTGGAAAATGAATCCAATTTGTATGCATATATATGCTGCACAAATATCCTCCCACTCTCATCCAGAACAATGCCTTGACATTACCTTCACCCCAAGTAAGACACAATTAGAGGAGAAGAGTTAGAAAATCAGTGAACACATATCTGGAATGGAAAATGCTCAGGAGTTCACAACCTTGGAGGTTGTAGAGGAGTTTCCAAAAGCAAGGGATAGGGTAAACACTCCACAAACATGGAGCTCTGCTGGCCTAAAAGCTTTTTGAGAAACTGCCTCTGAGATAGGGCACTTGAAATATATGTTGTTTTCAGGAGATTTGGCTTTCTTTGTAGTGAGACCATCAAAGCTGGGTCTGCATCTATGAGACCTGGAAGACATTGTTTCTGATTTTTCAATGAACATGAGGCAGCAGTGCTGATATTTTTCTTTTTAAGTAAACTGTGGCCTCTGGGGCCTAAGTGTCTCCCCGTTGAACTGTGAAGCCATTTGGCCCTCCTACACTTTTTGTGGGGTTTTTGCTGCTGCACTGGTAGTTTGGTATTTGCTTCATAAAATAGAAGGAGTTCAACTGGGACACAGTGCAGGAGGGAGTTCTATCACGTGTGGTGGGTCAGGGACAGCAGAAAAATGCACCAACCAATCTTCTATCCCTCAAAGCTTGCCCCATTGCATCCTTGTCCATAGCAACCTGATTCTGAACATTGCCCTGAATCCTCTCCATATAACAAGATGCCTTTACTTATAAGGGTCTGCTGGCTGCACCATGTAAGCCACAAGCCATTTGTAAGCCAATGGAAGATCCAAATTGCTCCAACACAGAAGTTTTATCACACTCCTGCCCACCACAACTCTAGGCCCACTTCTCAGGAGGCTGCAACTTACTGGGACCTCTGTTCTACACCATTTTCATAAAACCCAGTCAAGCAAGGCACTGTCAGGTACATCCATGATCAGCAGCAGGACATCCAAAGGTTCTCTAGTGCAACCTAGTCGTGGGAATTTCAAAAAAATCACGGTATTTATCTAGAAATTTTTCAAGGATAAAGTTGGAGGCACTGTGGGTTTCAATTTATTCAGGAACCATTAAATGGAGAGGAAGATTATTTCAATGAAAGCTCTGGAGAACCCTCACAGGCAAGGCTTCTCAAAGAGTGGACAAAAGGTCACATTTAGCCAGGCCCATTGAGGTCTACAATGTGAGGTCCATGTGTGTTTTGACTCTCAAATATGGCTGCCAAGTCTTTCGAATGAAATCATGTGATACCTTGGCTGAGATTCCCAGTTCTCTGTGCAAAGCCACTCTGGCGCTAGTTCTCAGTTTCCAAGGGTGACTCTCATACATGGCCTCTTTAATCCCAACACAATACATGGCAATACTTTTCTGAGGTCAGATTCTGAACTCAGTCTCTAAGGGGAATCACACCAAAGTTCAAGCCCAGGTAGACCCAGTTATGTCTTCCAACTGCCACACAAATATCCACAATTAAATCCAAAACACTCCCACATGTCACTCATCTTTTCTAAATACACACTCATCATAACCTCTGGCTGGAGGTTTCCATGAGGGTTGCGGCCCAAGACAGTGTCAAAAATAACCACCCTTGCCCCTCATTTGCCTAAAATCAGGGTGGCCTGGACATCCTTCCAGTGAACCAGGAGTGATCAAATTGGCCGGCCATTAAGATGGCACTGCTTCTCCAATTTGAAGCCTACTGACTGTGGGGCTTAGAGTCTTTATGTGATTTGGAGTCATGAGAAAAATCAAGCACTTATGGGCTATCCTCTGCAGGGTTTTGAGGAACACATTTGAACCAAACGATCACTATTCTCACTTGATGAAGGTCAGGAACCTTACAGAGGAATGTGAGAGACTTCATCCAAAATGAATGCTCTTTTGTCCATTTTGGTTTTGGATGCACACATGGGATCTTTCTTTAGATCCATCAGGTGCTAAAAATCTAAGCCGCAGCCTCACACAGGGCCAAAAAGCTGATTCAGACACATCCCTTTCCAAAGCAATTAAGCAAAGAGCCAGAGGTGATGCCCTTTCATTTCTGTTTGAAAACTATTTCTTTTGGCTCTACAAAGGTGTGACCTGAGGCAAAGATGTTCCGGACATTCAGGGCAACAGAACAATTAGTAAGCAAAAGTCCCAAAGCAGGGTTTCTCCATTAGAATTTTCTGGTCACACTCATATCTGAGTTTTCTGAGATGCTCCCATTCCCTTCAGCTATCCAGTACATGGCCAAGTCTCAGAGCTTGGAGGTGGTACATATTTTGGACACAAAAAAAATGAGCCTATTCTGGAAATTGGCCAGGATTCAGGAAGAAAACAGGAACTTAGCAAGATTGTAGGAGTTGCCCACGCATAAGTCAAGCCACAGTCCATTCATAAATTGGGCAAGATGAATCTTGGGAAGCTTTCTACTAGTCAGGACACATACAATGATTCATTCTCTTTTCTAATGTCTAAAACCCCGGACACAGTGGGATACACAGACATAGAGACACTGGCCTTGTCAAACGACTTACCAGAAACAGTTCACTCCAAAACAAATAAACCGCCTTTCCTACCTATTCTCAGAACATGAGACAAAAACCTCAAACCTACACCCACACACACAAAGGCAGCTCCTTCCCCCAAGTAGGTCTGTGACTATCAGGAGTGTCCTCTGACTGGTGGGCCATACTATGTTCTGATGAAATCGCCTGTCCTGTGTCAGATATGGTCTCATTGGCCCAATCTGTGAAGTTGTCACTAGCCAGCTGTGAGCCACTACCTGCTTTCTCAGGAAAGGCCTCTCTTCAGAGCTTTCCTGACATTTGTCCATCCTCACATCAGTAGGTACTCAGAAAGACTGACTCTGTCCTTGTTAAATCCAAACAAGTGAGACCACTGGGACTGGGAATGGGACTGGCTCTGCGTGCCTGGCTTCCCGGATCCCAAGTTCAGAGAGTTTCATCACTAAGGAAGTGAGGTGAGATTAATCTCTTCAGGAATTTAATGAGGTCACTGCCTTGGCAACCACTTTGTCCTAACAGTTGCTTCCAATAGTCCTATGAGATGGAGGCAGCCCTTACTTCCTGTGACACTTTCAAAAGTTAGAATGGTATATCAACCATAGGCACCCAAGAACAGCTCTCCACACATGCCTGGTATGGTCCATCTTCTCTATATTAAGAAGAGAGAGGCTTATTCAGACAAAACCCTGCATCCTGGAAAGGTTGTTTGAGATGGAAGATAACTTTTTCTCTCTCAGGTCCTTCATAGTTGCCTAATCTTCTCCAGGGATCAAACCTGCATGGACCTTTGAGGTTCTCAGCAGGAGGCAGATCCCCTACATTCCTGTATTGTAAGACGAACTCTGTCCCTGCTCTTCTGTAAAGTTAGGTTGAGGGAAGAGTGTATGGTTAGGGTTATTAACATGTTTGATTTGGATTACGAATCCTTCTGCAGGATGATTAATAGTATTGGGAACCTGTTATATTTATAAGATTATAGAGGTGAAATATAAGTATGAAAACAGAAATGTTGGTAAGATTTGAAGCCCAGAAGGGCATTAGGCCCTTGATTGGGATACTTAGCTTTTAATTACGTTCTACACAGATGTCTCAGATAAATTGATAATCAATGGCATAGGACCTTATACCTTGGATGTTTGATTTTAGAAGAGAACATCCACTCAAATTGAGATAGTCGGTGGGATTAGGAAGATAGTCGGTAGGTTTATAAAAAAAGAGTAAGTATAAAAATTGGACAAAAAGTTCTGTAGCATTAGGGTTTCGGTTATAGAGGGAATATAAATGTCAGCACATGTGAAGAGTCAGTCACAATGATTAACTGGGGAAAATATGTAGGAAGGAAAATATCAATAGAGACATTACGAAATGAGGCAATTATATAGTGAGTGATAGGATTAGACATTTTCAACAGGGTTGAGATTGAATACATAATCTTAGGAAGAAACAAATATGTAGTCACTAATAGGAATGACATTTGAAAGCATTAGGCAACCTGGACATGGATGTTTTTAGTAAGCCATGTTCACTTTCAATTTAGGATTTGGTACAATCATAAGTGTGACCTTTGCATTTTGTGCCCAGAAAATTATTGTGATCAAATATATATGTAGATCATATGATATGTGTATTTCTTCCACCATTTCTGGGAGCAATATTTGAGGACACATAAATTAGTATTGTGGGTACCAAGTGGTGTACCCTGTGTCAATGAATATAGAGATAATGCATGAATAGACCAGAGTGTGAATAAATAATATAACTTTTTTCTCTTTAAATAATGGATTGAATTGATATCTTAAAATATATAGGAAATCATATATTGACATACAATCATTCACTCCAACCAGTTACATATATAATGGTAATCTTAGGGTTATTGTTTATCATGAAGTGTGTGTGAGTTTTGTTTCAAAAGTGTTTATGGAAATCGAAAATAATATGTTTGGAAAGCAGTCTCATGAAAAGACCAGTCAAGAAATATGGAGGAATCCATGTGTTCTGAAGCTGGAATTGATTGAAAGTGAAACAAATGCCTATAACTTTCCTAAATTGTGGATGAAATATATATCCTGTGATGTGCATAAACTGATGAAATAGTAATGTACCAGTGTTGAATAAAAATGAAGGTCAAAGTACACATCATGTCCCATAGGAATCTACTTGCATTGATGTTAAACTGGGTCAGTTACTGTAGAAATATTAGGATTGCATGCATTATTCACCGTAGTTAGTTTTATTTCATTTTTATTTATGGTTGTTCAAAACATTACATAGTTGTTGTTATAACATATTTCACACTTTGCTTCAAGTGCGTTATAAACTCCCATTTTTACCCCGTGTACAGATTACAGAATCACATCAGTTACACATCTATTGATTCACATATTGCCATACTAGTGTCTATTGTATTCTGCTGCCTTTCCTATCCTCTACTATCCCCCCTCCCCTCCCCGCCCCTCCCCTCTTCTCTCTCTCTACCCCCTCTACTGTAATAAATTTGTCCCCCTTGTATTATTTTTCTCTTTCTCCTCACTTTCTCTTGTATGTAATTTTGTATAACCCTGAGGGTCTCCTTCCAATTCCATGCAATTTTCCTTCTCTCTCCCTTTCCTTTCCACCTCTCATCCCGCTTTAATGTTATTCATCTTGTCATGCTCTTCGTCTCTCCTCTGTTCTTAGTTACTCTCCGTATATCAAAGATGACATTTGGCATTTGTTTTTTAAGGATTGGTTAGATTCACTTAGCATAATCTGCTCTAATGCCATCCATTTCCCTCCAAATTCTATGATTTTTTTTTATTTTTCAATGCAGAGTAATACTCCATTGTGTATAAATGCCACAGTATTTTATCCATTCTTTCATTGAAGGTTATCTAAGTTGGTTTCACAGTCTTGCTGTTGTGAATTGTTCTGCTATGAACATCGATGTAGCAGTGTCCCTGTAGCATGCTGTTTTTAGGTCTTTAGTGAATAGACTGAGTAGGGGAATAGCTGGGTCAAATGGTGGTTCCATTCCCAGCTTTCCAAGAAATTTTCATACTGCTTTCCAAATTGGCTGCACCAATTTTCAGTCCCACCAGCAATGTAGAAGTGTACCTGTTTCCCCACATCATTGCCAGAACTTGTTGTTTGACTTCATAATGGCTGCCAATCTTACTGGAGTGAGATGGTATCTTAGGGTGGTTTCGATTTGCATTTCTCTGACTGCTGGAGATGGTGAGCATTTTTTCATGTACTTGTTGATTGATTGTAAGTCCTCATCTGATAAGTGTCTGTTGAGGTCCTCAGCCCATTTGTTGATTTGGTTATTTGTTATCTTATTGTCTAATTTTTTGAGTTTTTTGTATACTCTGGATATTAGGGCTCTATCTGAAGTGTGAGGAGTAAAGATTTCTTCCCAGGATGTAGGCTCCCTATTTACCTCTCTTATTGTTTCTTTTGCTGAGAAAAAACTTTTTAGTTTGAGTAAGTCCCATTTGTTGATTCTAGTTATTAACTCTTGTGCTATGGGTGTCCTATTGTGGAATTTGGAGCCCGACCCCACAGTATGTACATCGTAAGCAAATTTTTCTTCTATCAGACACTGTGTCTCTGATTTGATATCAAGCTCCTTGATCCATTTTGAGTTAACTTTTGTGCATGGCAAGAGAAAGGGATTCAGTTTCAATTTGTTACATATGGATTTCCAGTTTTCCCAACACCATTTGTTGAAGATGCTATCCTTCCTCCATTGCATGCTTTTAGCCCCTTTATCAAATATAAGATAGTTGTAGTTTTGTGGATTGGTTTCTGTGTCCTCTATTCAGTACCATTGGTCCAAAAGCCTGTTTTGGTACTAGTACCATGCTATTGTTGTTACTATTGCTCTGTAGTATAGTTTGAAGTCTGGTATCGCTCTACCGCCTGATTCACACTTCCTGCCTAGCATTGTTTTTGCTCTTCTGGGACTTTTATTTTTCCATATGTATTTCATGATTGCTTTCTTTATTTCTACAAGAAATGCCTTTGGGATTTGATTGGCATTGCATTAAACCTATAGAGAAATTTTGGTAATATCACCATTTTGATGATGTTAGTTCTGCCTTTCCATGAACAGGGTATATTTTTACATCTTCTAAGATCTTCTTATATTTCTCTCTTTAGGGTTGTGTAGTTTTCATTGTATGAGACTTTCCCCTCTTTTGTTAAGTTGATTCCCATCTTTTTTTTTTAGGATATTGTGAATGGAGTGGTTGTTCTCATTTCCAATTCAGAGGATTTGTCCCTGATATAGAGGAATGCCTTTGATTTATGCGTGTTGATTTTATATCCTGCCACTTTGCTGCATTCATTTATTAGCTCTATTAGTTTCTTTGTAGACCCTTTTGGGTCTGCTAGGTATAGAATCATGTCATCTGCAATAGTAATAATTTAAGTTGTTCTTTTCCTATTTTTATGCCTTTAATTTCTTCCGTCTGTCTAATTGCTCTGGCCAGTGTTTCGAGAACTGTATTGAACAGAAGTAGTGAGAGAGGGCATCCCATTCTTGTTCCAGATTTTAGAGGGAATGCCTTCAATTTTTCTAGATTCAGAATGATGCTAGCTTGAGGATTAGCATAGATTGCTTTTACAATATTGACGTATGATCCTGTTATTACTAGTTTTTCTAGAGTTTTGAAGATAAAGGGATGCTGTACTTTGTCGAATGCTTTTTGTGCATCTATCGAGATGATCATATGGTTCTTATTTTTAAGTCTATTGATGTGGTGAATAACATTTATTGATTTTCGTATATTGAACAAGCCTTGCATTCCATGGATGAATCCTACTTGATCATGGTGCACAATTTTTTTAATATGTTTTTGTATCTGATTCGCCAGAATTTAATTAGGGATTTTTGCATTTAGATTCCTTAGGGATATTGGTCTGTAGTTTTCTTTGTTTGAAGTGTTTATGTCTGGTGTAGAAATCAGGGTGATATTGGCCTGGTAGAATGAATTTGGAAGATCTCCCTCTTTTTCAATTTCCTGAAATAGCTTGAAAAGTATTGGTATTAGTTCATATTTAAAGGGTTTGTAAAACTCTGCTGTATACCCATACTGTCCTGGTCTTTTCTTAGTTGGTAATCTTTGGATGGTTTCTTCTATTTCCTCAATTGATACTGGTCTGTTTAGGTTGTCTATATCCTCCTGACTCAATCTGGACAGATCATATGACTTAAGAAATTTTTCGATGCTTTCACTATCTTCTATTATATTGGAGTATAACGAATCAAATTAATTTCTGATTATCTTCTGTATTTCAGAAATATCTGCTGTGATTGCCAGGGGGTGACAAATAACTTGTGTAGATTGATACAGCAGGAATGGAAGCCGTTTATTGTAGCATCTGAGCGATATTAATACATTTTATATAGCTTATCTAATTAGCATAAAATAGATCCAGCAGTCAACCAATAAGGAATCTCCACACTTAATGGCTTGCTTTTGTTACTTCACAAACCACTCTCTATGGCATTTTTCCAGGCGCCATCCAGACTTGTTTACAGACCCTAACATTTCTCTGGCAAAATACCAGGTGCCATCCTGACTTGTTTATATACCTTAACATGTGATGTTGCCCTTTTCATCCCGTATGCTAGTAATTTGAGTTTTCTCTCTTCTTCTCTTCATTAGCATGGCTAAGGGTCTGTTGATTTTATTTATTTTTTCAAAGAACCAACTTTTAGTTTTCTCAATCTTTTCAATTGTTTCTTTTGTTTCGATTTCATTAATTTCAGCTTTGATTTTAATTAAATCTTACCTTCTACTTATTTTGCTGTTGTTTTCCTCTTCTTTTTCTAGGATTCTGAGATGAAGTATGACATCATTTATTTGTTTTGTTTTGTTTTTTCTTTTTTTAAGGAATGAAATCCAAGCAATGAATTTTCCTCTTAGAACGGATTTCAGTGTGTCCCATAGATTCTGATATGTTGTGCCTGTGTTTTCATTTATCTCTAAGAATTTTTTAATTTCCTCCTTGATGTCTTCTATAACCCATTGATCATTCAGTAACCTATTGTTCATTCTCCAAGTGATGCATGATTTTTCCTTCTTTCGTTTATCATTGATTTTTAGTTTATATTAGATTATGATCAGATAAGATGCATGGTATTATCTCTACTTCTTTATATTGTCTAAGAATTGCCCTGTGACATAATATATGATCTATTTTTGAGAAGGATCCATGTGCTGCTGAGGAAAAATGTAACTGCTTGATGTTGAGGAGTATATTCGATATATGTCAATTAAGTCTAGGTTATTAATTGTGTTATTGAGTTCTATAGTTTTCTATTTCAACTTTTGTTTGGAAGACCTGTCCAGTGGTGAGAGAGGTGTGTTGAAGTCTCCCATGATTATTGTATGGTGGTCTATTAGACTCTTGATCTTGAGAAAAGTTTGTTTGATGGACATAGCTGCACCATTGTTTGGGGCATATATATATATATATAATGGTTATGTCTTGTTGGTGTATGGTTCTCTTGAGCAGTATGTAGTGTCCCTCTTTATCCCTTTTGATTAACTTTGGCTTGAAATCTATTTTATTTGA
Source organism: Callospermophilus lateralis (assembly GCF_048772815.1). NCBI lineage: Eukaryota > Metazoa > Chordata > Mammalia > Rodentia > Sciuridae > Callospermophilus > Callospermophilus lateralis. The sequence continues at coordinate 4,357,932 of NW_027510595.1, forward strand.
TATGAGTATGGACACTCCTGCTTGTTTCCGAAGTCCATATAAGTGATATGATTTTTCCCAACCTTTCACCTTCAGTCTATGTATGTCTTTTCCTATCAAATGCGTCTCCTGTAGGCAGCATATTATTGGGTCTTGTGTTGTGATCCATTCTACTAACCTGTGTCTCTTAATTGGTGAGTTTAAGCCATTAACATTTACGGTTATTATTGAGATAATGGTTGTTCTTCCAGCCCTATTTGTTTATTTATGTTATTAAACATGGATTGTTTTCTACATTGATTATTTCCCCCTTTTACTGTACTACCTCCCACTGTTGGTTTTTGTTGTTATTTTCCATTTCCTCTTCCTGTAATATTTTGCCGATGATGTTTTGAAGAGATGGTTTTCTAGCTACAATTTATTTTAACTTTTTTTTTTTTAACATGGAAGGTTATGATTTTATCTTCCATCCTGATGCTTAATTTCGCTGGATACACAATTCTTGGTTGGAATCCATTTTCTTTCAGTGTTTGAAAAATGTTAATCCAGGATCTTCTAGCTTTCAGAGTCTGTGTTGAAAGATCAGCTGTTATCCTGATTGGTTTACCCCTAAATGTAATCTGCTTTTTTTTCTCTTGTAGCATTTAAAATTCTCTCCTTATTGTGTACGTTGGGCATCTTCATTATAATGTGTCTAGGTGTGGATCTCTTATGATTTTGCACATTCGGCGTCCTGTAGGCTTCTAGGACTTGGGAGTCAGTCTGATTCTTCAAGTCTGGGAAGTTTTCTCGTATTATTTCATTGAATACATTGCTCATTGCTTTGGTTTGGACCTCTATACCTTCCTGTATTCCAATGACTCTTAAGTTTTGTCTCTTTATGTTATCCCGTATTTCTTGGATATTCTGTTCATGGTTTCTTAACAGTCTTGCTGAGCTGTCTATGTTCTTTTCAAGTTGGAATACTTTGTCTTCATTGTCTGATGTTCTATCTTCTAAGTGTTCTACTCTGCTGGTAGTATTCTCAATTGAGTTTTTAAGTTGGTTTATTAATTTCTGCATTTCTAGGATTTCTGTTTGTTATTTTTTACAACCTCTATCTCCCTGTATAGCTGATCTTTTGCTTCTTGGATTTGTTTATGTAATTCATTGTTGAAGTGATTTTTCATTGTCTGATTTTGCTGTCTAATGTCTTCCTTGAGACTCCAGATCATCTGAAGCATGTATATTCTGAGTTCTTTATCTGACATTCCATTTACTGCAGCTATTACCTCTTCTAAAGTTGTGCTGACCTGCATTGCTTGTGGTCCTTTTTTCCTTGTCTTATCATACTGCTCGCTTTTCTTTCTGCTTGGTGAAACTGTTGTGATTTTGAAATTTTCCTCCTATATATTTATATTGCTCTTGTATAGTTGCAAAGTCTCCCTTGCATGGGCGCAGGGGGGCTGTGCTGCTCCTCCAATTAGGGTGATCTAACTACCTTGCTGACGGGCCGCTGGGCTTGTTTTCCTGATCGGTTGCAGGTCTGCCTACCATGCAGGCACGGGAGGCGGCTCTGCTCTGCCCCTCCTCCAATTGGTGTCACGTGTCTACCAGGCCCGTGGACCCCTGGGGTGTTCTGCCGATCAGTCGCAGGTCTGCCTACCTTGTAGGTGCTGGCGGTGGCTCTGATCTGCCCCTACTCCAATTGGGGTGACGTGACTACCATGCAGGTGTGTTGCTGGGCCTGTTCCGCCAGTTTGTCGCAGGTCTGCCTACCTTGCGGGCACGGGCAACGGATCTGCTCTGCTCCTATTCCAAATGGGGTGAAGTGTCTGCCGCTCCGGCAGGGCGATGGGCCTCTTCTGCCAGTCAGGTGCAGGTGTGCCTACCTTGCGGGTGCGGGTGATGGCTCTGCTCTGCCACTACTCCATTTGGGGGGTCGTGACTACCATGCCAGCAGGTTGTTGGGCCTGTTCTGGGTGCGGGCGAAGGCTCTGCTCTGCCCCTACTAATATTGGGGTGACCTGACTACCATGCCGGTGGGCCACTGGGATTGTACTAGGTGAGGGAGAAGGCTCTGCTCTGCAACTATTCCAATTCGGGTGATTTGACTACCACGCCTGCGGGTCACTGGGCCTGTTCTGGGCAAGGGCGGCGGCTCTGCTCTGCCTCTATTCCAATTGGGGTGACGTGACTACCATGCAGGTGTGTCGCTGGGTCTCTTCCGGGCGTGGGCGGCGGCTCTGCTCTGCCCCTCTGGCTTGATGACAAAGTGAGAGAGACCCGGGTGTTTGTGACTCACTTTCTTTACCAGGAGACCAACTGTTTCTGTCACTGCTGGTATCAATGAAGTTATCTCCTCTGCTGCTTTCTGATGACATCAGATCTCTGCCATGTTGGTATCCCATGCAAAAGGCAGCATTTTGTTCCCTTTGCTGGGTGACTAAAGCAATGGGTGAGTTCTGACCAGCACTCACAAGCCCCGTCTCAATCCTGTTGCACTCCCTATGAAGGCTCGGTTGATATTTACCTCCACAGTATTCAGCAAGACCCGGACCGAGAAGCAGTTTCCGCGGGTTCTTTAGCCCAGGGCCAGATCAGTTCCGGGAGGCGGAATTCGGCCGCTCTGGGCTCGGTGTATGTTCTAATAGAAGCAGGCTCCAAGACGCAGTTTCTGCGGGTTCTTTAGCACTGAGCCTGAGTAATTTGTCTGCAAGACAAAGGTGAATGGCATCCTGAAATTACCGGTTCTATAGCTGAATAAGCTGCGATCAGTCGAAAACAGGGATGGTGACGTCACCTCTCCAAGATGGTGGCCGCTGGGTTCCTCTGTGGTCTGACTGGTGCGGAGAAACGAGTTGGACTGCATGCTTCCCCGTCTGAAACCCAGAATTCAGCACTGAGCACAGTGATTGCATACCTGGCAGGAGCCCACAGTATCTGCACCACTGTATATTTGCGTTGCTATCTCGTCGTTTCCCAGCACGCACCACAGACTCTAGCCACGGAGCGATTTCCTGAATAAGCCACATGACCTTCTGTGAGGACAAATCACTCGCGTTTGAGTTCCCGTAGCTGATCCTCGTGAGATGGAAATATGTACACTAGGTTTTGGAGAACCACAATTTTGCTGGAAATTCCTAACAAGATAGGTTTTAGCCATTCTAACTCGTCATTCTCACGCACAGTGACGCGGTATATGTGGGTGATGCACTCCCTTCGCAGCCATCATATGATCCCCTGAAGTTAGTTTTCAGTACTAGGAAACAAATAAGTATTTCAGGTGGATGAATCTTTCTGAGAAAAATCTTTTGAAAAGTTGATTATAAATCCACATACATGAATATGAATGAATTTAGGGAGTGTATAATAAAAAAAATATACTTCATATTTTGAAAAATCTGCAGAGTGAAAAAAAATATATATATATATGTATATATATACATACACACAGAGACATTAAAAAAGTAGCATTATGTATGCCAATCGAAATTCACCATGAAATATATATCATCCACAGATCCAAAAATATTCATTTTAATGAACATGGATTTATGTCGTTCAACTAAGAAGCTCACCCGTATCTTGAATTTTCGGTTCCAACAGCATTTAGTAGGAGTGATCTCTTCTCACAATTTGTATCTGCCAAGCCAGCCACCTCACAAAATGTACGAGTTATACCAGGTAGAATTCGATATGTGCATATAAAAATACATGTGATGAATAGGCTACAGAGAAAGGGAGACAGTTATTCACATATTTGTTAACTTTTAAAACACATGGAGGACTATTTCAATTAAAATTCGCTAGATTTATAACACCTACCATTTATCATACGAAAGGCAAGTCCAACTATACACCATGCCTCCTGTGAACCTCTTGTATTTCTATTCTGTTTGGGTTATTTTTCTCCATAATATAAGGATTAGAAGTCAAAGTCTATTAGGGTATGTGTTAGTTTCAGGGATTCAGTATTTCGATAGGAAAATTTGAAAATGTATCCAATGTATATGCAAATATGTGCTACACAAAAAACTTCCCACTCTCATTCATAACAATGCCTTGACATTACCTTCGCCCCACATAAGACACAATTAGAGGAGAGGAGTTAGAAAATCTGTGAATACATATGTGGAATGGAAAATGCTCAGGAGTTCACAAATTTGGAGGTGGTAGAGGAGTTTCCAAAAGTAAGGGACAGGGTAAACACTCCACAAACATGAAGTTCTGCCAGCCTGACATCTGGAGAAACTGCCTCTAAGGTTGGGCAATGAAATATATGCTGTTGTCAGGAGCATTAGCTTCATTTGGAGTGAGACCATCAAAGCTGGGTCTTCATCTATGTGACATGAATGACATTGTTTCTTATTTTCCAATGAAGATGAGGCATCAGTGCTGAATTTTCTATTTGTATGTAACTTGTGGCCACTGGGGTCTAAGTGTCTCCCCGTGTGGACTGTAAATCCATTTGGTCATCCTCCACTATTCGTGGTGTTTCTTGCTGCTGCACTGGGAGTTTGGAATTTGCTTCATGAAATACAAGGAGTTCAACAGGGACACAGTGCTGAAGTGAGTTCTGTCAATTGTGGTGGGTCGGGTTCTGCAGGAGAATGCACCAACCAGGCTTCTATCCCACATTGCTTGCCCCATTGACCATAGCAACCTGATTCTGAACATTGCCCTGAAACCTCTCCATATAACAATATGCTTTTACATATAAGAGTCTACTGGCTTCAAAATGTCAGTCACAATCCATTTGCAAGCCAATGGCAGATCCACATGGCCCAACACAGATGTTTTATCACACACCTGCCAACCACTGCTCTAGGACAACTACTCAACAGGATCCAACTTACTGGCATCTCTGTTCTACACCATTTTCATAAAACCAAGTCAATCAAGGCACTGTCTTACATACTCATGATCAGCAACAGGACATCCAAATGTTCTCCAGTGCCACCCAGTCATGGGAATTTCAAAAATTTTTATGGTATTTATCTAGTCAATTTTCAAGGAAGAAGTTGGAGGCACTGTGGGTTTCAATTTATTCAGGAACCATTAAATGGTGAGTAAGTTCATTTCAATGAAAACTCTGGAGAATTCTCACAGGCAAGGCTTCCCAAAGAGTGGCCAAAATGTCAGATTAAGCCAGGCCCATTGAGGTCTACAATGTGAGGTCCATGTGTGTTTTGACTCTCAAAAATGGCTGCCAAATCTTTAAGAATAAAATAATGTGATATCCTGGCTGAGATTCCCTGTGATCTGTGGAAAGTCAACTTGGGCCTAGATGTCTTTCCATGGGCAACTCTCATGCATGGCCATCTAAAATCCCAACACAATTCATGGCAATACTTCTCTGAGATCAGTACCACAACTCAGTCTCTAAGGGGAATCACACCAGGGTGCAAGCCCACGTGGACCCAGTCATCTCTTCAAACCACCATTCAAATGTCCACAATTAAAACCCAAACACTCCCACATCGCCCAAATCTTCTTCCATATATACACTCATCATAACCTGTGGCTGGAGGTTTCCATGAGGGGAGCAGCCCACGTCAGTGTCCAAAATAAGCTTCCTGCACCTCATTTGCCTAAAGTCAGGGTGGCATGGACACCCTTCCTGTAAACCAGGAGTGATCAAATAGGCCTTCCTTTAATACTGCTTAGCTTCTCCAACTTGAGGCCTACTGACTTTGAGGTTTAGATTCTTTAAGTGAATTGGAGTCATGAGAAAAACAAGCACCTATGGGCTAGCCTCTGCTGGGTTTTGAAGAACTCATTTGACCCAAAGGATCCCTGTTCTCACTTGATGGATGTCAGGAACCTACCAGAGAAAGGCAAGAGAGTTAATCAACAATATCTGATCTTTTTGCCATTTTGGTTTTCGATGCATGCATGGGATGTATCTTTAGATCCATCAGGTGCTGAGAATCTAAGCCTCAGCCTCACACAGGGCCAAGAGACTGATTCAGACATATCCCTTTTCAAAGCAATTAAGCATGGATCCACACGTGATGCCCATTCATTTGCATTTGAAAACTGTTTTCTTCAGGCTTCACAAAGTGGTGGCTTGAGGCAAAGTTCTTCCTGACATTCAGGGCAACAGAACAATAGGTAAGCAAAAGGACCAAAGCAGGGTTTCTCCACTGAGACTTTCCTGGTCAACTGATATCTGAGATTTCTGAGATGCTAGCCATTCCCTTCAACTATCTAGTACATGGCCATGTCACAGATATTGGAGGTGGTACATATCTTGGACACAAAACCATGATACTATTCTGGAGTGTTGCCAGAATTGAAGGAGAAAACAGGAAATTATGAAGCTAGTAGGTGTTGCCCATCCATAAGGCAAGCCTGATTCCACTCATATATTGGGCACAATGAATGCTGGCAAGCTTTCTAGTAGACAGGAAACATCCATTGATGCCTTCTCTCTTCTAATGTCTACAATCATGAACACAGTGGGATACACAGACACTCGCCTTGTCAAAGGACTTACTAAAAGTAGTCCACTCCAAACCAAACAAACTGCCTTTCCCACCTATTCTGAGAACTTGAGACAAAACCACAAAATCACACCCACACCCACAAAGGCACCTCCTTCCCCCAAGTAGGTCTGTGACTCTCCGGAGTGTCCTCTGACTGGTGGGCCATACTATGTTTCCCCAAAATGACCTCTCCTGTCTCAGTTCTGGTCTGCTTGGCCAACTCTGTGAAGTTGTCAAGAGCCAGTGGTGAGACACTACCTGCTTTCTGAGGAAAATCCCCTCTTCAAAGGTTTCCTGGCATTTGGCCATCCTCACATCTGTAGGTTCAAAGAAAGACTGACTCTGTCCTTGGTAAATCCAAACATATGAGACCACTGGGACTGGGACAGGGACTGTGTCTGGGTTCCTGGCTTCCTGGATCCCAAGTTCAGAGAGTTTCATCACCAAGGAAGTGAGGTGAGGTCACTTCCTTCAGGATCTGAATTACATCACTGCCTTGGCAACCACTTTGCCCTAACGGTTGCTTCCAAAAGTCCCATTAGGTGGAGGCTGCCCCTGTTTTCCTGTAACACTTTCACAAGTTAGAATGTTATATCAATCATAAGCACCCCGGAACAGCTCTCCACACAGAACTGGTTTCGTCCATCTTGTATACATTAAGAAGAGAGAGTGATTCAGACACAACCCTTCAACCCGACCAGGATGACTGCCATGGAAGATGACTTTTGCTTTCTGAGGTATTTCATAGATGCCTTCATCTTCACCAGGGATCATTTCTGCATGAACATTTGAGGTTCTCAGCAGGTGAAGATACCCTACATTCCTGTATTTTAAAACCAACTCTGTCCCTGCTCTTCGGTAAAGTTAGTGTATGGTTAGGGTTCATTATATGTTTGATTTGGGTTAGGAATCATTCTGCAGGATGAATAAAGGGATTGGGTACCTGCGATATTTATAAGAATATATAAGTGAAATATATGTATGAAAACGGAAATCTAAGAAAGATTTGAAGCCCAGAAGGGCATTGGGCCCTTGATTGAGATACATAGTGTTGAATTACGTTCTGTACAATTGTCTCAGTTAAATCGATATACAATGGCATAGGACCTTGTACCTTGGATGATTGAATGTAGAAGAGAACATCCAGTTAAAAAGGGATAGTCGGTAGGATTAGAAAGATAGTCGGTAGGTTTAGGAAGAAGAGTGAGAATATGATTTGGAATAAAAAGCTTCTTTAGCAATAGGGTTTCGTTTAGAGAGTGAATGTAAATGTCAGTACATGTGAAGAGTCTTTCACAATGATGAACTGGGGAAATTATGTAGAAAAGCAGGTATCAATAGAGACATAACGAAATCAGGCAAAGTATAAATGAGTGATAGGATTAGACATTTTCAACAGGGTTGAGTTTGAATATATAATCATAGGAAAAAACAAATATGTTGTCACCAATGGGATTGACATTTGAAAGCATTAGGCAACCTGGACACGGATGTTATTACTTATCCATGTTCACTTTCCTTTTAGGCTTTGGTACAATCATAAGTGTGACCTTTACATTTTTTTTTGTTCAGAATATTTCGGTGGTAAAATGTATATGTAGATCAGGTAACATGAGTATTTCTTTCACCATGTCTGGGAGCAATATTTTGAAGACATATACATTAGTATTAGGGGTACAAAGAGGTGTACCCTGTGTCTATGAATATAGAGATAATGCATGAATAGACGATAATATGAATAAATAATGTATCTGGTTCCACTTTAAATAATGGATTGAATTGAAATCTGAAAATACATAAGAAATCTTATATTGATATATAATCATTCATTTCAACCAGTTATATATCTAATGGTAATATTAGGATTATGGTTTATCATGAAGGGTGTTTGAGTTTTGCTTTATAAGTGATGATGTTAAACGAAAATAATGTGTTTGGAAAGAAGTCTCATGAAAAGACCAGTCAAGAAATATAGAAGAATCATGTGTTCTGAATCAGAAAGTGATTGATCGTGAAACAAATGCCTATAAATTTTCTAACTTTTGAATGAAATATATATCCTATGATGTGCATAAACTGAAGACATCGTAACGTATAAGTGTTGAATAAAAATGAAAATCAAAATACACATCATGTCCCCTAAGAATATACTTGCATTGATGTTAAACTAGCTCAGTAACTGTAGAAATATTAGGTTTTGTTTGCACCTTTCACTGAATTTAGTTTTCAGTACTAGAAAACAAATATGTATTTCAGGTGGATGATTATTTCTGAGAATAATCTTGTGGAAAGTTGATTATAAATACACATATATGAATATGAATGAATTTAGGGAGTGTATAATAAGACACATATATTTCATATTTTAAAAAATCTGGAGAGTGTATATATATATATATATATATATATATATATATATACACACTCTCATACATACACACTCACATGCACAGATATAAAAAAGTAGCAATACAGGAAATCCATCATGAAGGCAGGCATGGAAAAATCAAGTCTCTGACCTCTTCAGCTGTGCGGGCATCCGGAGTCGTAAACTGTCTAAATGCTGTTTGCTCAGAATCACTAGGCAATTTTGACCTAATGTGGATCTGGTGCGAACATTCTGGGCCCCTCAGAACACACACCGAGCCTGGATCGGCTGCATTCAACCTCCGGTTTGCCTGGTTCTCGTGACTCAGCACTAAGATCCCTCTGAAATAACTGTTCGGCCCTTCTGAACTTTCAGAGGTAAAAGCCAAACAAGCCTTCAAAGGCAGTGGCCACAGGATTGAAACGGCGCTTGGGAGAGACAGTCAGGACCCATCCGTTGCGTTGGTTACCTTGCAAAGGGAACAAACGGTCACCATTTGCATGGGATACCACCATAGCATAGAAATGATGTCACGGGCAGAGGAGATAACTTCATTGAAACCAGCGTGACAGGTGTGTAATCCCCTAGCCATCTCTCTCAACACAGCGGGGAAACCTTAAGGGCCCCTCCCAGCTCTGCCGTAAGGGCCTCTCCCAGCTCTCCCGTGAGTGCGATAGCCAGACCTAGGGAATCAGGATTGGCTCGGGACTAGCGGCGTGCAATTCCGGGCTCCTGATCCCACAAGTGCTGACAATTGAGGTCTCTTACACCACGTACCGGTGGCGTGGCTCCCAGAGGGCAAGAAAATTCGCTGGGGGTCCTCAGCCCCAAGCTCTACAAACTTAGGGTCTGAGGGAGGCAAACAGGGAGAGTGTGCACAGGCGTTCATGAAAACAGGGCTGCCAGGAGTAGAGTTTTGGCTTGTAACCACTATTGTGGTGAGCGTCACAGGTGATCAGGGCATGGCTTGAGGAAGCACAAGAGAAGGCCCTAGGCACTCAGGATTGGAGATCCGCCAAGTCTGGGAGGAATAGCTGCTGCACAGTGATTGGTTCCCACTTATTCAGAGGAGAAGCTTGGCCCAGTGCACACAGCTCCACATACTGAAAGAGAAGTTAATTGAACTCTATGACTGCATGTATTATTATTATTTTTTTAATTTATAATTTTTATATTTCTTTCATTTTCATTTTTGTTGTTGTTGTTCTTTAACTTTTTTAATGTTTTTATTTTTTTATTTTTTATTTTATCATTATTATTATTAATATTATTTTAAATTTTAATTTTCATTTTTTAATTATAATTATTAATTAAATTTTTTTTTCTTTCTTTATTTTCTATTTTTTTCTTTTGTCTTTTCATTTCTTTTCAATTTTCCTATTCTCCCTTCCTTGAATTCTACCTGTCTACTCTCATTCTCTTTAGTGACTTCTTCCCTTCCCTTCTAATATCTTTCCTCCCAAGCATCAAATAAATTTATAAGAGTAAGCAGTAACTCAGCAGTCAAACAAAACAAGAAGTAACATGAGCAGCATAAAAAAGCAAGGAAGAAAAGGAGTACAAACAATGATGGACAGCCTAAATATTCAGAAGGACCTAGAGTCATCAGAAAAATGGTCATATAAAGAACTCAAGAAATACCTTAGACAGATGGAATGGAACCTTAAAGAGGATACGAGACATCAAAACCAAACAGTGAAAGAACACATTGAAAATGAATTACATAAACAGATATAAAAAGAAATTAAGCATCTTAATTAGGAGATAGAGATTATAAAAAAAAATCAAACAATAATTCTAGAAATGAAGGAAATGATAAACCAAATTAAAAACTCAATTGAGAGTATCACTAACAGAGTGGAGCAAGTAGAAGACAGAATGTCAGATAATGAAGACAAAATATATCATCTTGAAAAAAGTCTAGCCAACAAAGAAATGCTGGTAAAAAGTCATGAGAAAAACATCGAAGAGATATGGGATAACATAAGAAAAAAAAAAACTAATGAGTCATCTGGATAGAGGAAGGTACAGAGATTCAAACCAAGGGAATGAGTAACCTGCTGTATGAAATAATTACAGAAAACTTTCCAGAAATAAAAATGGAAATGGATAAAAAAAATTGTAGATGCTTACAGGACACCGAGCACACAAAATCACAGTAGACCAATGCCAAGACACATTGTTATGAAGATATCCAATATACAGAACAAAGAGAAAATATTAAAAGCTACAAGAGAAAGGAGGCAGATTACAATCAGGGGTAAACCAAAAATGTTAACAACAGATTTTTCATCACAGACGCTGAAAGTGAGAAGATCCTGGAACAACGTATTTCAAACACTTAAAAACAATGGATGCCAACCAAGAAATCTGTATTCAGCAAAATTAAGCTTCAGGTAAGACAACGAAATAAAAACATTTCGTGATAAACAAAAGCTAAAAGAACTTGCAGCCAGAAAACCAGCATTGCAAAGCATCTTAAGGAAAACACTACACGAGGAAAAAATGAATATCAACAAAGAAAACCATCAGTGGGAAGTGCCTCATTAATGACAGAGGGCGGGGGAAAAGTTAATCATGGATAAACAAACTAAATTTAAAAAAAAAGATAAATAATCAAAGACGGGTGGCAATACAAACCATATATCAATACTAACTCTACACTTTAATGGCTTAAACTCTCCAAGAAAGTGACATAGGCTTGTAACGTGGATTAAAAAAAACAAATCCAACAATATGTTGCTTCCAGGAGACACATCTGAATGGAAAAGACATACACAGGCTGAAGGTGAAAGGTTGGGAAAATTTATACCATGCACATGGTCCTTGTAAGCAAGCAGGGGTGGCCATCCTCATATGGAATAAAATCGACTTCAAGACTAATTTAATCAAAAGGGATAAGGAAGGACATTATATACTGTTGAAAGGAACCATTCACCAACAAGACATAACAATTATCAATATTTACGCAGCAAATAATGGTGCTGCAACATTTATAAAACAAATTCTCCTCAAGTTCAAGAATCAAATAGACCACAACACAATAATAATGGGAGACTTCAACTCACCTCTCTCACCATTGGACAGATCCTCCAAACAAAAGTTGAATAAAGAAAATATAGAATTCAATATCACAATCAATACCCTAGACTTAACTGACATATATAGAATATATCAACCATCATCAAGTGGATATACTTTTTTCTCACCAGCACATGGATCCTTCTCAAAAATAGACCATATATTATGCCATAGGGCAACACTCAGTAAATATAAAGGGGTGGAGATAATACCATGATTTTTTTTCTGATCACAATGGAATGAAACTGGAAACCAACGGTAAAAGAAGGAAGGAAAAATCCTACATCACATGGAAAATGAACAATATGTTACTGAATGATCAATGGGTTACAGAAGACATAAAGGAGGAAATCAAAAAATTCTTAGAGATAAATGAAAATACAGACACAACATATCAGATTCAATGGGACACAATGAAACAAGATTCAAGAGGCAAATTCATCGCCTGGAGGTCATTCCTCAAAAAAAGAAAAAAACAAAAACAACAAATAAATGAGCTCTCACTTAATCTCAAAGCCCTAGAAAAGGAAGAGCAAAACAACAGCAAATGTAGCAGAAGGCAAGAAATTATTAAAATCAGAGAGTAAATCACGAAATTGAAACAAAAGAAACTATTAAAAAATTAACAAAACTAATAGTTGGTTCTTCGAAAAAATAAATAAGATGGACAGACCCTTAGCCATGCTAACGAGGAGAAGAAGAGAGAGAACTCAAATTACTAACATAGGGGATGAAAAAGGCAATATCACAACAGATGCTACATAAATACAGAAGACAATTAGAAATTATTTTGAAAACCTATATTCCAATAAAATAGAAAATAGTGAAGACATTGATACATTTGTTAAGTCATATGATTTGCCTAGACTGAGTCAGGAGGATACACACAATTTGAACAGACCAATATCAATCGATGAAATGGAAGAGGCAATCAAACTACTACCAACCAAGAAAAGCCCAGGATCGGATGGGTATACAGCGGAGTTTTACAAAACCTTTAAAAAGAATTAATACCAATACTTTTCAAGTTATTCAGAAAATAGAAAAACAGGGAGCTCTGCCAAATTCATTCTATGAGGCCAACATCACCCTGATTCTGAAACCAGACTAAGACACCTCAATGAAAGAAAACAACAGACCAATATCTCTGATGAACCTAGATGCAAAAATTTTCATTAAAATTCTGGTGATTTGGATACAAAGGCACATCAAAAAAATTGTGCACCATGATCAACTAGGATTCATCCCTGGGATGCAAGGAGGGTTCAATATATGGAAATCAATAAATGTTATTCACAACATCAATAGACTTAAAAATAAGAACCATAAGATGATCTTGATAGATGCAGAAAAACCATTAGAAAAAGTAAAGCATTCCTTTATGTTCAAAACATTAGAAAAACTAGGGATAAATGGAACATACCTCGACATTTTAAAAGCTATCTATGTTAAGCCTCAGGCTAGCATCATTCTGAATGGAGAAAAATTGAAGGCATTCTTTCTAAAATCTGGAACAAGACAGGGATGTCCTCTATCACCACTTCTATTCAATATAGTTCTCGAAAAACTGGCCAGAGCAATTAGAAAGTTGAAAGACTTTAAAGACATAAAAATAGGAAAAAAAGAACTTAAATTATCACTATTTGAAGATGACATGATTCTATACATAGAAGACCCAAAAGGGTCTACAGAAAAAAACTACTAGAACTAATAAATGAATTCAGCAATGTGGCAGGAAATGAAATCAACATGCATAAATCAAAGGCATTTCTGTATATCAGCGACAAAACTTCTGAAATGAAAATGAGGAAAAACACTGCATTCACAATATCCTCATAAAAAATTAAATACTTGGGAATCAACCTAACAAAAGAGGTGAAAGATTTATACAATGCAAACTACAGAACCCTAAAAAGAGAAGTAGAAGAAGATCTTAGAAGATGGAAAAATATACCCTGTTCATGGATAGGCAGAACTAACATCATCAAAATGGCGATATTACTAAAAAGTTGTCTATAGGTTTAATGAAATGGCAATCTAAATCCCAAATGAATTTTTTGTAGAAATAGATAAACCAATCATGAAATTCATATGGAAAAATAAACGACCCAGAATAGCAAAAGCAATTCTAAGCAGGAAGTGTGAATCAGGCGGTATAGCGATACCAGATTTCAAACTATATTACAGAGCAATAATAACAAAAACAGCATGGTACTGGTACCAAAACAGGCGGGTGGACCAATGGTACAGAATGGAGGACACAGAGACTAATCCAAAAAGCTACAACTATCTTATATTTGATAAAGGAGCTAAAAGCATGCAATGGAGGAAGGATAGCATCTTCAACCAATCGTGTTGGGAAAACTGAAAATCCATATGCAACAAAATGAAACTGAATCCCTTTCTCTCGCCATGCACAAAAGTTAACTCAAAGTGGATCAAGGAGCTAGATTCAAATCAGAGACTCTGCATCTGATAGAAGAAAAAGTTGGTTCCGATCTACATATTGTATGGTCAGGCTCCAAATTCCTTAATAGGACACCCATAGCACAAGAGTTAATAACAAGAATCAACAAATGGGAGTTACTTAAACTGAAAATTTTTTTCTCAGAAAGAGAAACAATAAGAGAGGTAAATATGGAGCCTAGATCATGGGAACAAATTTTTACTCCTCACCCTTCAGATGGAGCCCTAATATCCAGAGTATACAAAGTATACAAAGAACTCAAATAATTAGACAATAAGATAACAAATAACCTAATGGGCCAAGGACCTGAACAGACACTTCTCAGAGGAGGACATAGAATCAATCAACAAGTACATGAAAAAATGCTCTCCATTTCTTGCAGTCAGAGAAATGCAAATCAAAACCACCCTAAAATACCATCTCAATCCAGTGAGATTGGCAGCCATTATGAAGTCAAACAACAACAAGTGCTGGCGACGATGTGGGGAAAAGGGTACTCTTGTACATTGCTGATGGGACTGAAACTGGTGCAGCCAATTTGGAAAGCAGTATGGAGATTCCTGGGAAGGCCGGGAATGGAAGCACCATTTGACCCAGCTATTGCCCTTCTCGCACTATTCCCTGAAGACCTTAAAAGAGCGTACTACAGGGATACTGCCAATCGATGTTCATAGCAGCACAATTCACAATTGCTACACTGTGGAACCAACCCAGATTCCCTTCAATAGATGAATGGATAAAAAAAATGTTTTTTTTATATACTATGGAGGATTACACAGCACTAAAAAATGACAAAATAATGGAATTTGCAGGGAAATGCATGGCACTAGAGCAGATTATGCTTAGTGAAGCTAGCCAATCCCCAAAAAACAAATACCAAATGACTTCTTTGATATAATGAGAGCAACTAAGAACAGAGCAGAGAGGAAGAGCATGAAGAAAAGATTAACATTAAGCAGAGACATGAGGTGGGAGGGAAAGGTAGAGAAAAGAGAAATTGCATGGTAATGGAGGGAGACCCTTATTGTTACAAAAAAAATACATATAAGAGGTTGTGAGTGTAATGGAAAAATAAACAATAAGTGAAATGAATTACAGTAGGTAGGGTAGAGAGAGAAGATGGGAAGAGAGCAGAGGGGGGATAGTAGGGAATAGGAAAGGTAGCAGAATACAACAGTAACTAATAAGACATTATGTAAAAATATGGGTGTGTAACTGATGTGATTCTGCATTCTATATTTGGAGTAAAAATGGGAGTTCATAACCCACTTGAATCTAATGTATGAAATATGATATGTCAAGAGCTTTGTAATGTTTTGAGCAACCAATAAAAGAAAAAAAAGGTAGCAATATATATGCCAATAGAAAATCTTCATCAAATATATATAATCCAAAGATCGAAAAATATTCATTTTACTGAAATGGATTTATGTATAATGTTATTGAACTAGGAAGCTCACCCGTAGGTTGAATTTTCAGTTCCAACAGCGTTTAGGAGGAGTGATCTCTTCTCACAATTTGCATCTGCCAATTCAGCCACCTCACATGTGTGTACAAGTGATATCAGGTAGGATTCTATATGTGCATATAAAAATACATGTGCTGAATAGGCTACAGAGAAAGGGAGACAGGGATTCACATATTTGTTAATTTTAAAAACACTTCTAGAACTATTTCAACAGAAAATTGACTAGATTTAAAACTCCTACATTATATAATGCAAAAAGCAATTCCAACTATACACCATTCCTCCTCTGAACTGCTTGTATTTCTATTCTTTTTGGGTTATTTTTCACCATCATTTTAGGATTATTAGTCAGAGACTAGTAGGGTACAGGTTAGTGTCAGGGATTAAGTATTTCAAATGGAAAATTGGAAAATGAATCCATTGTGTATGTAAATATGTGCTACACAAAAATCTTCCCACTCACATCCAGAACAATGCCTTGACATTACCTTCGCCCCAAGTAAGACACAATTAGAGTTGAAAAGTGTAAAAATCTAGGAATACATATATGGAATGGAATATGCTCGGGAGTTCACAACTTTGGAGGTGGTAGAGGAGTTTCCAAAAGTAAAGGACAGGGTAAACACTCCACAAACAAGGAGCTCTGCTGGCCTAAGAATTCTTGGGAAATGGCCTCTGAGGTTGGGATCCTGAAATATATGTTGCTGTCATGAGCTTTAGCTTCCTTCGTAGTGAGACCATCAAAGCTGGGTCTGCATCTATGTGACCGGGAAGAGATGGTTTCTTATATTCCAATGAACATGAGGCAGCAGTGCTCAATTCTCTCTTTGTAGGTAAACTGTGGCCACTGGATTCTAAGTGTCTCCCAGTGGGGACTGTGAAGACATTTGGTCATCCTCCACTTTTCATGGTGTTTTTTGCTGCTGCACTGGGAATTTGGTATTTGCTTCACAAAATATAAGAAGTTCATTTGGGATACAGTGCTGGAGGGAGTTCTGTCACTTGTGGTGGGTCAGGGTCTGCAGGAGAATGCACCAACCAGGCTTCTATCCCACAGAGCTTGCCCCAGTAACCATAGTAAACTTATTCTGAACATTGCCCTTAAAACTCTCCATATAACAGGATGCCTTTACATATAAGGGTCTCATGTCTGCACTATATCAGTCACAAGCCATTTGGAAGCCAATGGCAGATCCACATAGCCCCTCCATGATTTTTTTTCACACACCTTCCCACCACTGCTCTAGGCCCACTACTCAGCAGGCTCCAAATTACTGGCATCTCGTGTTCTACATCATTTTCATGAAATCCAGTCAAACAAGGCACTGTCTGGTATACACATGATAAGCAACAGGACATCAAATTTTCTGCAGTTCCACCTGGTCATGGGAATTTAAAAAATTTCATGGTATTTATTTAGCAATTTTTCAAAAATGAAGTTAGAGGCACTGTGGGTCTCAATTCATTCAGGAACCATTAAGTGTTGAGAAAGTTCATTTCAATGAAAGCTCTGGAGAACTCTCAAAGTCAAGGCTTCTCAAAGAGTTACCAAATGGTCACATAAAGCCAGGCCAATTGACGTCTACAATGTGAGGTCCATGTATGTTTGACTCTCATCTATGGCTTCCAAGTCTTTCAGAATAAAATCATGTGATATCCTGGCTGAGATTCCCAGGCCTCTGTGGAAAGCCACCCTGGGCATAGATCTCAGTTTCCAAGAGTGAGTCTTATGTGTGTCCTCCTAAAATCCCAACACAATTCATGGCAATACTTCTCTGAGGTCAATTCCAGAATGCAGTCTCTAAGGGGAATCACAACAGAGTTCAAGCCCAGGTGGATCCAGTCATCCCTTCCAACCGCCACAAAAATTACCACAATTAAAATCAAAACACTCCCACAGGCCCATCATCTTCTTCCATGTAGACACTCCTCATAACCTCTAGCTGGAGGTTTCTATGAGCCCAAGGTAGTGTCCAAAATATGCTCACTTGCCCCTTATTTGCCTAAAATCATGGTGGCCTGGACACTCATCCTGTGAACCAGGAGTGATCAAGTATTCCTGCTGTTAAAGTGTTCCACTTCTCCAATTTCAGCCTACTGGCTGTAGGGTATAATTCTTTATGTGATTTGGAGTCATGAGAAAACCCAAGCACATATGGGGTAGCGTCTGCACGGATTTCAAGAAGTCATTTGACCCAAATGATCCCTATTCTCACTTGATGGAGTTCAGGAACCTAAAACAAGAAGGCAAAAATATTCATCCACAATGACTGCTCTTTTGGACATTTTAGTTTTGAAAGCACATGGGATCTTTCTTTAAATCCATCAGGTGCTGAGAATCTAAGCCACAACCTCATACAAGGACAAGAGGCTGATTCAGACACATCCCATTCCAAAGCAATTAAGCAAAGAGCTACAGGTGGTGTCCATTCATTTCCATATGAAAACAGTGTTCTTCAGGCTACACAAAGGGGTGGCCTGAGGCAAAGACCTTTCTGACATTCAGGGTAATAGAAATAGAATTAAGAAAATGGCCCAAAGAAGGGTTTCTCCACTGAGACTTTACTGGTCACACTGATATCTGAGTTTTCTAAGATGCTCTCATTCCCTTCAGCTATCCAGAACATGGCCATGTCACAGAGCCTTGTGGTGTTACATATCTGGGAAACAAAACCATGAGTCTATTCTGGAGAGTGGCCAGAATTCACGAAGAAAAGTGGAACTTTAGAAGATAATAGATGTTGCCCATCCATAAGGCAAGCTGCAGTCCATTCATCAATTGCGCACTATGAATCGCGGAAGCTTTCAACTAGAGACAACACATCCATTGATGCATTCTGTTTTCTAATGTCTACAACCATGGATACAGTGGGATACACAGACATAGAAACACTCACAATGTCAAACGACTTACTAGAAACAGTCCACTCCAAACCAAACAAACCACCTTTCCTACCTATTCTCAGAACATGAGAAAAAACCACAAACTCACACCTACAACGGCAAAGGCACTTTCTTCCCCTAAATAGGTCTGTGACAATCTGGAGTGTCTTCTGACTGGTGGGCCATATTATGTTCCCCCAAAATGGCCTGTCCTGTTTCACATCTGGTCTCCTTGTCCAACTCTGTGAAGTTGTAAGGAGCCAGCGGTGAGCCACTACCTGCTTTCTCAGGAAAGGCCCCTCTTCAGAGCTCTGCTGGCATTTGGCCATCCTCATATCAGCAGGTACCAAGAAAGACTGACTATGTCTTTGGGAAAAGCAAACAAGTTAGCCCACTGGGTCTGGAGTGGGACTGGCTCTTGGTGCCTGGCTTCCTGGATCCCAAGTTCAGAGAATTCCATCACCAAGAAAGTGAAGTGAGGTCACTTCTTTCAGGAACTGAATATGGTCACTGCCTTGGTAACCACTTTGTCCTAACAGTTGCTTCCAAGGTTCCCATGAGATAGAGGCTGCCCCAACATCCTGTGACACATTCAGAAGTTAGAATGATATATCAACCATAGGCACCCTGGAACAGCTCTCCACAGAGGCCTGGTTTGGTCCATCTTCTCTACATTAAGAAGAGAGAGGCTGACTCAGACACATCAATTCATCCTGACCAGGTTGTTTGCCATGGAAGATGACTATTGCTCTCTCAGGTCCTACATAGCTGCCTACATATTCTCCAAGGATCATTTCTTCATGGATCTTTGAGGTTCTCAGCAGGTGGAAGATCTTCTACATTCCTAAATTGTAAGACCCACTCTGTCGCTGCTCTTAAGTTAGTTATATTGAGGGAACAGTGTATGGTTAGGGTTAATAACATGTTCGATTTGGGTTACGAATCATTCTGCAGGATGAATAATGGTATTGGCAACCTGCGATATTTACAAGAGTATACATGTGAAATATAAGTATGAAAGCAGAAATCTAGGTAAGATTTGAAGCCCAGAAGGGCATTGGGGACTTGAGTGGGATACCTAACTTTGAGTAATGTGCTGCACAGATGTCTCAGATAAATCAATATACATCGGACCTTGTACCTTGGATGATTGAATGCTGAAGAGAACATCCAGTCAAAAACCGATATTCGGTAGGATTAGGAAGGAAGTTGGTAGGTTTAGAAAGAAGAGTGAGTATAGGATTTGGACCAAAAGTTCTTCAGCAATAGGGTTTCGGGTAGAGAGTGTATGTAAATGTCAGCACATGTGAAGAGTCAGTCACAATGATGAACTGGGGAAAACATGTAGGAAAGCAGATATCAATAGAGATATTAGCAAATCAAGAAAAGTATAAAGTGTGTGATAGGGTTAGACATTTTCAACAGGTTTGAAGTTGAATATATAATCTTAGGAAGAAACAAATATGTAGTCACCAATAGGATTGATATTTGAGAGCATTAGGCAACCTGCACATGGATGTTTTTAGTAATGCATGCTATCTTTCCATTTAGGCTTTGGTACAATTGTAAGTGTGATCTTTGCTTTTTGTGTCCGGAATATTTCTGTGATAAAATGTGTATGTAGATCAGGTGACATGAGTATTTCTTCCACCATTTCTGAGAGCAATATTTTGAAGATTTATAAATTAGTATGGGGGTAGAAATAGGTGTACCCTGTTTCTATTAATATAGACATAATGCATGAATAGACCATACTGTGAATAAATAATATAACTGGATCCACTTTAAATAATGGATTGAATGGATATCTGAAAATATATAAGAAATGTTATATTGATATACAATCATTAATTCCAACCAGTTATATATCTAATGATTATCTTATGGTTATGGTTAATCATGAAGGGTGTGTGAGTTTTTCTTCAAAATTGATTATGAAAATCGAAAACGATATATTTGGAAAAAAAAGTATCATGAATAGACCAGTCAAGAAACATAGAGAAATACATGTGTTCTGGAGCAGGAAGTGACTAAAAGTGAAACAAATGCCTATAAATTTGCTAACTAGTGAATGAAATATATATCCTATGATGTGCATAAACTGAAGAAATAGTAATGTACCAGTGTGGAATAAAAATTAACGTCAAAATACACATCATGTCCCATAGGAACCAACATGCATTGATGTTAAACTGGGTCAGTTAATGCAGACATATTAGAATTTGTATGCACCTTTCACTGAAGTTAGTTCTCAGTACTAGGAAACAACTATGTATTTCATGTGTATGAGTATTTCTAAGAATAATCTTGTGAAAAGTTGATTATTAATCCACATCCCTGAACATGAATGAATTTAGGGAGTGTATATAAGACACATATTTTTCATATTTTTAAAAATCTGGACAATATATATATATATATATATATATATATATATATATATATACACATACATACATACATATATGGACACACACACACACACAAACACAGAAATTAAAAAGTAGCAATATATATGCCAATCAAAATTCATCATGAAATATATATATCATAAAGATGCAAAAACATTCATTTTACTGAACATGGGTTTATGTATAATGTTGTTCCACTGGGAAGCTCACCCATAGGTTGAATTTTCAGTTCTAACAGCGTTTAGGACGAGTGATCACTTCTCACAATTTGTATCTGCCAAGTCATGTAACTCAAAAGAATGTACGTTTGATACCATGTAGGATTCTATTTGTGCATATAAAAATACATGTGCTGAATAGGCTCCAGAAAATGAGAGACAGTAATTCACATATTTGTTAAGTATAAAAACACATGGAGAACTATTTCAATTAAAAATTGACTAGATTCGTAATACCTACCCTTTATCATGCAAAAGGCAAGTCCAACCCTGAACTGCATGTATTTACGTACTGTTTGGGTTATTTTTCTCCATCATATTAGGATTAGTAGTCGGAGTCTATTAGAATATGGGTTAGTGTCAGGGATTCAAAATTGCGAATGGAAAAATAGGAAAATTAATCCAATGTGTATGCAAATATGTGCTAAAACAAATCTTCCGACTCTCATCCAGAACAATGCCTTGAAATTATCTTCGCCCCAAGTAAGACACAATTAGAGAAGAAAAGTTGCAAAATCTGTGATTACATTTCTGTAATGGAAAATGCTCAGGAGTGCACAAACTTGGAGGTGGTATAGGAGTTTTCAAAAGTAAGGACAGGGTACACACTCCACAAGCATGGAGCTCTGCATGCCTAAATCTTTTTGAGAAACTGCCACAGAGGTTGGGCACTGATATATAGGTTTTTGTCAGGAGTTAAGCTTCCTTTGTAGTGATACCCTCAAAGCTGGGTCTGCATCTATGTGACCTGGAGGACAAAGTTTCTTATTTTCCAATGAACACGAGGCAGCAGTGCTGAATTCTCTCTTTGTAGATAAACTGTGGCCCCTGGGGGTTTATTTTCTCCCCGTGTGGACTGTGAAACCATTTGGTCATCCTCCACTTTTCGTGGTGTTTCTTGCTGCTGCACTTGGAGTTTGGTACATGCTTCAAGAAATACAAGGAGTTCAACTGGGAAACAGTGCTGGAGAGAGTTCTGTCACGTGTGGTGGGTTATGGTCTGCAAGAAAATGCACGAACCAGGTTTCTATCTCTCAAAGATTGCCCCCTTGTTCATAGCAACCTGATTCTGAACATTGCCCTGAAACCTCGCCATATAACAAGATGCCATTACATATAAGGGTCTGAAGTATGCACTATGTCAGTCACAAGCCATTTGGAAGTAAATGGCAGATCCACATGGACCCAGCATGATACTTTATCACACACCTGCCCACCACTGCTCTACGCCCACTACTCAGCAGGCTACAAATTACTGGCATGTCTGTTCTAAACAATTTTCAGAAAACCCTGTCAATTAAGGCACTCTCTGGTACACTCATGATAAGCAATAGGAGATCCAATGTTTCTTGAGTGCCACCGGGTCATGGGATTTTCAAAAATTTCATGGTATTTATCTAGCCATTTTTCAAGGATGACATTGGATGCACTGTGAATTTCAGTTATTCAGAAACCATTAAATGTTGAGAAAGCTCAATTCAAAGAAAATTCTGGAGAACTCTCACAGGCAAGGCTTTGCAAAAAGTGGACAAAAGGTCACTTGAAGCCAGGACCATTGAGGTCTACAATGTGAGGTCCTATGTGTTTTGACTCTCTACTATGGCTGCAAAGTCTTTCAGAATAAAATCATGTGATATCCAGGCTGAGATTCCCAGTTCTTTGTGGAAAGCCACCCTGGTCCTAGATCTCAGGTTCCAAGGGCGACTCTCATGCGTGGCCTCCTAAAATCCCAACACGATTCATGGCAATACTTCTCTGAGGTCAGTTTCAGAACTCAGTCTCTAAGGGGAAACACACCAGAGTTCAATCCCTGGTGACCCAGTCATCTCTTCCAACCGCCACACAAATGACCAGAATTAAAACCAAAACACTCACACATGCACCTCATCTTCTTTCATATAGACACTAATCATAACCTTGGCTGGAAGTTTCCATGAGGCACACAGCACAAGACAATGTCAAAATAAGCTCCCTTGCCCTTCATTTGTCTAAAGTCAGTGTTTCTGGACACCGTTCCTGTGAACCAGGGCTGATCAAAGATGCCTGCCATTAATACTGTTCCGCTTCTCCAATTTGAGGCATACTGACTGTCAGGTATAGTTTCTTTATGTGATTTGGAGTCATGAGAAAACCCAAGCACCTATGGGCTAGCCTCTGCAGGGCTTGAAGGACTCAGTTGACCCAAAGGATCCCTCTTCTGACTTGATGGAGATCAGGAACCTTACAGAGGAAAGCAAGAGACTTCATCAACAATGATTGCTCTTTTGGCCATTTTGGAATTGGATGCACACATGGGATCTTTCTTTAGATCCATCAGGTGCTGAGAATCTGAGCCATGGACTCACACTGCACTAAGAGGCGGATTCAGACATATCCCTTTGCAAAGCAATTAAGCAAAGATCCTCAGGTGATGCCCATTTATTTCCATTTGAAAACTGATTTTTTCAGGCTTTCGAAAGGTGTGGCCTTAGGCAAAGACCTTCCTTACATTCAGGGCAACAGAACAATAGGAAAGCAAATTCCCAAAGCAGAGTTTCTCCACTGAGACTTTCCTGGTCACACTGATATCTGAGTTTTCTGAGATACTCACCATTCCCTTCAGCTATCCAGTACATGGCCATGTCCCAGATTATGGAGGAGATACATATCTTGAACACAAAACCATGAGCCTATGGGAGAGTAGCCAGAATTCAGGAAGAAATCAGGAATGTAGAAAGGTAGTAGGTGTTGCCCATCTATAAGGTAAGCTGCAGTCCATTTATAAATTGGACAAGATGAATGCTGCAAAGATTTCTACTAGACAGGACACATCCTTTGATGCATTCTCTTTTCTATTGTCTACAACCACGGACACAGTGGGATACACAGAAACACTCACCTTCTCAAAGGACTTACTAGAAACAGGCCACTCCAAATTAAACAAACCAACTTTCCTACATATTCTTAAAACATGAGACAAAATCACTAACACACAAACACACCCACAAAGGCACCTTCTTTCCCCAAGTAGGTCTGTGACTATCCAGAGCATCCTCTGACTGGTGGGCCATACTATGTTCCCCTGAAATGGGCTGTTGTATGTCAGATCTGGTCTCCTTGGCCAACACTGTGATGTTGTCAGGAGCCAGTGGTGAGCCACTGCCTGCTTTATCAAAAAAAAAAAAGCCCCTCTTCAGAGCTTTCCTGGCATTTGTCCATCTTCAATTCAGTATTTGCCAAGAAAGACTGACTCTGTCCTTGGTTAATCCAAACATGTGAGACCACTGGGACTGGGACTGGGCCTGCCTCAGGGTGCCTGTCTCCCTGGATCCAAAGATCAGAGTGGTACATCAACAAAAAAGTGACGTAGGTCACTTCCTCTAGAACTGAATGAGGTCACTGCCTTGGCAACCACTTTGTCCTAACAGTTGCATCCAAGGGTCCATGAAATGGAGCGTGCCCCTACTTCCTATGACACTTTTACAAGTTAAAATGGAATATCAACCATAGGCACCCGGGAACAGCTCTCCACACAGGCCTGGTTTGGTCCATCTTCTCTAGATTAAGAAGAGAGAGACTGCTTCAGACACATCCCTTCATCCTTACCTGGTTGTTTGTCATGGAAGATGACTTTTGCTCTCTCAGGTCCTTCATAGCTGCCTATATCTTCTCCAGGGATCATTTCTGCATGGACCTTTGAGGTTCTCTGCAGGTTGAAGATCTCCTACATTCCTGGATTGTAAGACCAACTCTGTCCCTGCTCTTCTATAAAGGTAGATTGAGGGAATCGTGTATGGTTAGGGTTAATAACATTTTTGATTTGGGTTAGGATCATTCTGCTGGATGAATAATGGTATTGGGAACCTGCGATATTTATAAGATTATAGAGGTGAAATATATGTATGAAAACAGAAATCTCAGTAAGATTTAAAGCCCAGAAGGTCATTGGGCCCTTGATTGGAATAGTTAGCTTTGAATTATGTTCTGCCCAGATTTCTCAGATAAATCTATACACAATGGCATAGGATCTTGTACCTTAGATGATTGAATGTTGAGGAGAACATCCATTCAAAAAGGGAGAGTTGGTAAGATTACGAAGATAGTTGGTAAGATTAGAAAAACGTGTGAGTATAGGATTTGGACAAAAAGTTCTTTAGCAATAGGGTTTCAGGTACACAAAAAAATGTAAATGTCAGCACATGTGAAGAGTCAGTCACAATGATGAACTGGGGAAAATATGTAGGAAAGCAGATATCAATAGAGACATAAGGAAATCAGGCAAAGTATAAAATGAGTGATACCAATAGACATTTTCAACAGGCTTGAGATTGAATATATAATCTTAGGAAGAAACAAATATGTAGTCACCAATAGGATTGACATTTGAGAGCATTAAGCAACCTGGACATGGGTGATTTTCATAATCCATACTCACATTCCATTTAGGCTTTGGTACAATCGTAAGTGTGACTTTGTATTTTGTGGCCAGAATATTACTGTGATAAAATGTATATGTAGATCAGGTGACATGAGTATTTCTACCACCATTTCTTGGAGCAATATTTTGAAGAGGTGTAAATTAGTATTGGGGGTACATAGAGGTGTACCATGTGTGTATGAATATAGACATAATGCATGAATAGTCCATACTGCGAATAAATAATACAACTGGTTCAAACTTTAGAAATTGGAATAAATTGATATCTGAAAATACACAGGGAATCATATATTGATATACATACATTCATTCCAACCATTTATACATCCAATGGTAATATTACGGTTGTGGTTCATCATAAAGAGTGTGTGAATTTTGCTTCAAAATTGATTATGGAAATCGACAGTAATGTGTGTGGAAAGAAGTCTCATGAAATGACCAGTCAAAAACAAAGAGGAATACATATGTTCTGAAGCAGGAAGTGATAGAATGTGTTACAAATTTCTTTAAATTTATGAAGTTGTGGCTGAAATGTATATTCTATGATGTACAAAAACTGAAGAAATAGTAATGTACCAGTGTTGTATAAAAATGAACGCCAAAATACACATCATGTCCCATAGGAATCTACTTGCATTGATGTTAAAGTGGGTCAGTTACTGTAAAAATATAAGGATTTCTTTGCACCATTTACTGAAGTGAGTTTTCAATACTATAAAACAAATATGTATTTCAGATGGATGAATATTTCTGAAAATAATCTTATGAAAAGTTGAATATAAAACCACATACATGAACATGAATGAATTTAGGGAGTGTATAATAAGATACATATATTTCATATTTTGACAAATCTAGAGTGTTTATATATATATATATATATATATATATATATATATATATATATATATACAAAATACACACAGAGACATTAAAAAGTAGCAATATATATGCCAATTAAAATTCATCGTGAAATATATATCATCCACAGATCCAAAAATATTAATTTTACTGAACATGGATTTATGTATAATGTTTTTTAACTAAGAAGCTCACTCATAATTTGAATTATCAGTTCCAAAAGCGTTTAGGAGGAGTGATTTCTTCTCACACTTTGTATCTGCCAAGTTAGCCACCTCTCAAGAATACAGGTGTGATACCAGGTAGGATTCTATATGTTCATATAAAAATACATGTGCTGAATTGGCTACAGAAAAAGGGAGACAGGAATTCACATATGTGTTAACTTTAAAAACACATGCAGAACTCTTTCAACAAAAAATTGACAAGATTTACAACTCCAACCCTATATCATGCAAATAGGAAGACCAACTATACACCATGCCTCCTCTGAAGTGCTAGTATTTCTATTCTGTTTGGGTTATTTTTCTCCATTATATTAGAATTAGTAGTCAGAATCTAGTAGGGTATGGGTTAGTGTCAAGGATTCAGTATTTCGAATGGAAAATTGAAAAATGAATCCAATGTGTATGTAAATATGTGCTACACAAAAATCTTCCCACTCTCATTCAGAACAATGCCTTGACAATACCTTCGCCCCAAGTAAGACACAATTAGAGGAGAAGATTTAGAAAACCTGTGAACAAATATCTGGAATGGAATATGCTCAGGAGCCCACAACCTTGGAAGTGGCAGAGGAGTTTCCAAAGGTAAGGGAAAGGGTAAACACTCCACAAACATGGAGGTCTGCTGGCATAGAGACTTCTTGAGAAACTGCCTGTGAGGTTGGGCACTTGAAAAATATGTTGTTGTCAGGAGCTTTAGCTTCCTTTCTAGTGAGACCATAAAAGCTTGGTCTGCATCTATGAGACCTGGAGGACATGCTTTCTTATTTCCCAATGAACATGAGGCAGCAGTGCTAAATTCTCTTTTTAGGTAAACTGTGGCCACTGGGGGCTAAAGGTCTCCCCATGTGCACTGTGAAGCCATATGGTCATCCTCCATTTTCATGGTGTTTCTTCCTGCTGCACTGGGAGTTTGGTATTTGCTTCACGAAATAAAAGAAGTTCAATTGGGTCACAGTGCAAGAGGGAGTTCTGTCATGTGTGGTGGGTCAGGTTCTGCAGGAGGATACAAGAACCAGGATTCTATCCCACATAGCTTGCCCCCTTGACCATAGCAACCTGATTCTGAACAATGTCCTGAAAACTCTCCATATAACAAGTTGCCTTTACATGGAAGGTTCTGCTGTCTACACCATGTCAGTCACAAGCCATTTGGATGCCAATGGAAGATCCACATGGCCCCACCACAGATGTTTTATCACATACCTGCCCACCACTGCTCTAGGCCAACTACTCAACAGAGTCCAACTTACTGGCATCTCTGTTCTACACCATTTACATGAAACCCAGTCAATCAAGGCACTGTCTGGAATATTCATGATCAGTAACAGGACATCCAAATGTTCTCCAGTGCCACCTGTTGATGGGAATTTCAAAAATTTTATGGTATTCTTCTAGCCATTTTTCAAGGATGAAGTTGGAGGCACTGTGAGTTTCAATTCTTTCAGGAACCATTAAATTTTTAGGAAGCTAATTTCAATGAAAGCTCTGGAGAACACTCACAGGTAAGGCTTCCCAAAGAGTGGCCAAAAGATCACATGATATTATTCCCATTGAGGTCTACAATGTGAGGTCCATATGAGTTTTGACTCTCAACTCTGGGTGCCAAATCTTTCAGAATAAAATCATGTGGTATCCTGGCTGAGAGGCCTAGTGCTCTGTGGAAAGCCATCCTGGGCCTAGAACTTAGTTTCCAAGGGCGACACTCATGCCTGGCTTCTTTAAATCTCAACACTATTCATGGCAATACTTCTCTGAGGTCAGTTTGAGAACTCAGATTCTAAGGGAATCACACCAGAGTTCAAGAACATGTGGACCAAGTCATCTCTTCCAACCGCCACCCAAATGACCACAATTTAAAACAAAACACTCCAACGTGGCGCTCATCTTTTTCCATATAGACACTCATAATGACCTCTGGCAAAAGTTTTCCATGAGGGGCACAGCCCAAGACCGTGTCCAAAATAAGCTCTCTTGCACCTAATTTGCCTAAAGTCAGGGTGGCCTGGACACCCTTCTTGTGAACCAGGAGAGATCAAATAGGCCTCCCATTAATACTGCTTCGCTTCTTCAATTTGAGGCCAACTGACTGTGGGGTTTGGATTCCTTATGTGAATTGGAGTCTTGAGAAAACCCAAGCAACTATGGGCTAGCCTCTGCAGGGCTTTGAAGAACTCATTTGAACCAAAGGATCCCTATTCTGACTTGATGGAGGTCAGGAAAGTTACAGAAGAGGCGAGAGACTTCATCCACAAGGACTGCTTTTTTGGCCATTTTGGTTTTGGATGTACACCTGGGATCTTTCTTTAGATCCATCAGGAGCTGAGAATCTAAGCCACACCCTCACACAAGGCAAATAGGCTGATTCAGACACATCCATTCCAAAGCAATTAAGCAAAGAGCCACAGGTAATGCCCATTCATTTCCATTCGGAAACTGTTTTCTTCAGGCTTCACAAAGTGGTGGACTGAGGAAAAGACCTTCCTGACATTCAGGGCAACAGAAGAATTGGTAAACAAAAGGCCCCAAGCAGGGTTTCTTCACTGAGACTTTCCTGGTCACACTGATATCTGAGTTTTCTTAGATGCTCGCCATTCCCTTCAGCTATTCAGTACATGGTCATGTCACAGAGCTTCAAGGTTGTACATATCTTAAACACAAAACCATGAGCCTATTCTGGAGAGTGGCGAGAATTCAGGAAGAAAACAGGAACTTAGGTAGATAGCAGGTGTTGCACATCAATAAGGCAAGCTGCAGTCCATTCATAAATAGGGCAGGATGAATGCTGGGAAGCTTTCTACTAGATAGGACATATTCATTGATGCATTCTCCTTTCTAATGTCTACAACCACGGACATAGTGGGATACACAGACATAGAAACACTCACCTTGTCAAACGACTTAGTAGAAACAGTTCACTCCAAACAAAACAAACCACCTTTCATACCTATTCCCAGAACATGAGACAAAACCACAAACCCACACCCACACCACAAAGGCACCTCCTTCCCCCATGTAGGTCTGTGACTATCCGGAGTGTCCTCTGACTGGTGGGCCATACTATGTTCTCTGGAAATGGCCTGTTCTGTCTCAAATCTGGTCTCCTTGGCCAACTCTGTGAAGTTGTCAGGGGCCAGCGGTGAGCCACTGCCTGCTTTCTCAGGAAATGCCCCTATTCATAGCTTTCCTTGCATTTGGCCATCCTCACATCAGTAGGTTCCAAGAAAGACTGAGTCTGTCCTTGGTAAATCAAAATAAGTTTGACCACTGGGACTTGGACTGGGACTGGCTCTTTGTGCCTGGCTTCCTGGATTCCAAGTTCAGAGAGTTCCATCACCAAGGAAGTTAGGTGAGGTCACTTCCTTTAGGAACGGAATGAGGTCACTGCCTTGGCAACAACTTTGTCCTAACAGTTGCTTCCAAGGTTCCCATGAGAAGGAGGCTGCCCCTACTTACTGTGACACTTTCACAAGTTACAGTGGTATGTCAACCATAGGCATGCAGGAACAGCTCAACAAATGCCTGCTTTGGTCCATCTTCTATACATTAAGAAGAGAGTGGCTGATTCAGACACATCCCTTCATCCTGAGCAGGTTGTTAGCCATGGAAGACTTTTGCTGTCTCAGGTCCTTCATAGTTGCCTACATCTTCTCCAGGGATCATTGCTGCATGGACCTTTGAGTTTCTCAGCAGGTGGAAGATCCTCTATATTCCTGTATTTTAAGACCAACTCTGTCCCCACTTTTCTGTAAAATTAGATTGAGAGAACAGTGTATGGTTAGGTTTAATAACATGTTCGATTTGGTTTAGAAAGGAAACTACACGGTTGAGCAAACAGGGTCCTACCGTTAGCAATAATATGAGGATTATAAATGGACCGGCCATGGCAGATAAAAGCATAGTTAACCAGGTTGACTATGTGAACAAAGAATCAAACCTCCCTTCTGGGGCCTCTGTCTCTCTTTGACGCTCTTCAAGTCGTTTTCTTAATTTACTCATAGATTCTTTTACAACTCCAGTATTGTCGGCATAAAAACAACATTCTTCCCTCAATGCAAGCAAAAAGGCAACTTTCTCTCATGAAGAGGAGGTCCAACACTCGCCTGCTCTGTAAAACAACTTCAGAGAGAGAGAGGTTAAAATTCCTGTAAAGCTGTGATGTCGGTTTTTAATGTCTTTAAGCTTTGGTCTATTTCTGCTTCTAATTGTGTCTTTGTTGTGTCTCATGGACTAGGGCAGTTGTTCCTATGCCCACCCCTTCAGCAATTATTATTCCTCATAGGATGGCCAAAGTGAGGGATACAGGTTCCCAGTGGAACCGGGTTGTATGCCCCCCTATTTGAACTTTAAATGAACCAACGTCATGATAGAGCACTCTGAAAAACATCTGCATCATTACATAATTAATCACATCTATTGACCATTTTATGTAAACATAAATAATGTTAAAGTGTATAGAATTATACTGTTTTAGGAATGGACAAGAAAATGCACCTAAGATAGCACCAAAGTGAGGAAAACATTCTTATTTGGTTGCATCCGGATTTAGAGGGCATTGCTTCTGTTGTAATCAATTAATCCCCTGAACCCCAAGTTTTGGTAGTTTTAGAATTTGTACCCAACATGTAAGGGAAGGGGCTCAGAAGTTCACAGTCTGCAGAAATTCACAAAAATTAGTTTTTGTTTCTGTTTTTTTTTCCTCTGTTCTGGGCAAGTTAACTTTTCAAGGACACCTTGGAAGGGGAGAGCTTTTTTGTCTCTTTTTTTTCTCCCTGCCAGCTGTCACCATGGAGACCAGTTGCTAACTTTTTTATCTTAGAAATGTAGGCATCTCGGTGAAGCCCCAGCTCAAGGCCAGAGGCCTTGTTCACATATTTTGTGAAAAACTGGAAAGGCAGTGTCTAGCTTAGGGGTGGTGATTTTTCCAGCCAGTGGCCAAGTAGAACAGGGCAACACGAAAAGTGGAAGTTAATGTACATTGAACTCTTTCAGAGGGAATCTTTTGCTGAAAGACCTAAAGTAAGCCTTGGTGAAGACTTCTGGAGAAGGTCATTTAAGACATTTCTGTGGACCTGGTACAGAGGGGGAAGACGGGGTAGTCGAGGCTGAGAGCAGCTCCGTGGATCTAAGAATGAGAAAAGAGAGATGTAAAAGAAAAATGGTAAAGGGGTTTGGGATTTTCCTAGAACAAAACTTGAGCATTAGAACAGGTATAGCAGAGGGGAAGATGGGAGTAAATATTCCAAAAAGCCTTTGAGGGACTTTAAATTCTTAGAAACCTCTTTTCAGTGATGACAAAGCAACTTTAAATGCCATTTTCATTACATCGTGGATAGGGGTCTGAGGGCTCTTCTCAGCTGGTTTGAGCTTTGGGTTAGCTTGCTAGAGGACTTGGTGGGACCTAGTGCAGGCCCAGACAGGAAAAGAGAGGAGTGAGTGGGTGAAGGGGTACCTCGGTTCCTGCTACCTCAGCAACGGGGCAATGTTCTGAGAACCAGCGGAGGTTTGGGTTTTTGATTTAGTAATTGGAGAGGAGAAATCAGGTTGCTAAGATGGGAGTGATAGCAGAGAGTCTAGAGCAGAAGGCTGAGGGTGAGGAACTATTGGAGAAGCATTGTACAGGATGTGAGAAAAAGAGGAAAAATGAATCCACATAGGGAAATTTCCCCCTTTTGAGAACTTGCCGAAGTTAAAAATGTCACTCAGAATTTGAGGATCTAGAGAACCCTCTGGGGGCCATAGTATTTGGTTGTCTAATTGGTAATATGGCCAATGCTGTGTACTGAATTTGATGAGGAGTTTGGGTTCCACCAGGCAGCCCCTGTATGCTCACATTCCCTTGACTTACACAAGAAGTCGGCTTCTCCCCCACACAGCCGTGGCTGTTTGTGGCTTTGATAGTCTGCCAGGCAAACATAGTAATCTAGGCTAGCCAACCTGAATCTGTCTCGCGTGTCCCTGCATCCATAATGTTTGTTTCCATTATCTATGGTACAGAAGAGATTTAATGGGATTTTAGTGGGATCCTCTTCATCAGGGATATCTCAATAGGAAAGACCTATACCGACCTGACAAATGTCTGGGTGGAGAGATGGCCACCAGGTCTCTATGGGGCCTGTATGCGAGATAGACTATACTTCTTGTCTAGTAGGATTTGTGATCAGCCATTGCTGCTGAACGGGGTGATGAGGGTTAGAACTACTGGTGGCCAAGGGGAGAGTCTATAGTCTTATCCACATAGCGAATACGCAATTTGAAATGGTTACCACGCTTTTCCAGTTTCCAACAAGAGTCTGGACACAGCGAAGGCTTGAGATGAGAGGCATGGATCCAAAAAGTGATTCCGTCTACTTTTACCGCTTTAGGTTTTATAAGTAGCACCTGGTATGTTCCTTTCCAGTGGGGTTCCAGGGATGACACCTGATGTTGTCTTATGTAGACGAAGTCTCTTACTTGATATTGATTTAGAGTCCCCTCCTCCCCTGGTTGGTAGGCATTGCTCAGCTGTTTCCACAGTTATCGCTGAGTTCTTTCAATGACTTTAAGTCTGTCAAGCAAGGGGGTGTGGAAGTGATCGTTAGGCCTTAGAGTTGGGGTTAGGTCCCTTAATGGATGATGGGAATCATAGAGAATTTCATAGGGGGTGAGGTTACACAAAGAAAGAGAGGGAATATTTCTCGCATGAAACAGTGCATAAGGCAGGAGCATAATCCAATCTTTTATGCCGGGCTCTAAGCTTAATTTTGTGAAGGTCTCTTTAATGGTTCTATTTATTTTTTCTACCTGTCCTGAGCTCTGGTGTATATAAGCATAATGTAACTTAAAATTAATCCACAGGGTCCCAGTTAACACCTGACTTACCTGGGCCATGAACACCAGTCCATTATCAGACCCTATTACCTTAGGCAGACCGTATCTTGGAAAAATATCTTTCAGAATCTTCTTGAAAATCATTTGTGCAGTTTTTTTTTTTTTTTGTGTGTGTGTGTGTATGTGTGGAAGGCTTCAGTCCATCCTGAAAATGTATCTACAAAGACTAGGAGGTATTTAAGTCCATACCTTGCTGGCTTAATTTCACTATTGTCCACTTCCCAAAATTGTCGTTTTCTGGTTCCTCATAGGTGCTTTCCTCTAGGAAACTGGAAGGGTAAGCATTAACCAATTGACGGACTCGACAGGCTTTTGTTACCCGTTCAGTTATTTTCTTTCGCTGTGAGTCGGTTAGTGGAAAACTCTGTTCTTAATCCTACAGGAATGCCTGCAGTTTCATTGAACCAAGGTGAGTGAGTTGGTGTACATTTTTAACGTAGTGTAGGGCTTTCTGTAATTGCAGCCTGAGCTCAGTGAAGTTGAGGTGTTCAGTGTCAGTGTCCATAGATATTATAAAAAACTTCCTGGTGATCAGGGGTCCATTGGAATTGGGCATCTCCCTCTAACACCGGGTATAAAGGAGCAGCTAAAAACGCAAACCCAGGTATCCATAACCTGCAAAAGCCAGCAGTCCCAAGAAACTCTCTGAGTTGTCTCCTGTTAGATGGGGGTGGTATCTAGGCAATGGTTTGTTTTCTGGGCTCAGTGAGCCATCGTTTACTGCCCCTAAGGAAACAGCCCAGGAAGATTACTTCATGCCAGCAAATTTGGGCCATTTTGGCCGAAACTCTATACCCGAGTTGAGCAAGCTCATATAATAGTGCTTGGGTCCCAGACTCACAGTTTTCCTTGGTGTTGGCTGCCAGTAGCAGGTCATTCACGTATTGAAGCTGGGTGACTTTGGGGTGCGTAGTTCTGAAATTGCTGAGATCTCTGTGGAGGGCTTCATCAAAGAGAGTGGGGGAGTTTTTGAACCCCAGTGGGAGTCTAGTCCAAGTTAGTTGACCAGACGTTCAGGTTTCTGGGTCTACCCACCCGAAAGCAAACAGCAACTGACTATCTTTATGCAGAGGCAAGCAAAAGAAAGCATCTTTTAAGTCCAGAACAGTATACCATTTCCGCTCAGGGTTCAGAGTGCTAAGCAGATTGTACGGATTAGGTACCGTGGGGTGAATGTCCTGCACTCTGTTGTTGATCTCTCTTAGGTATTTAACAGGGCGATTGTCCCAGTTCCTGGCTTTTTTTTCTAGTAACAGGGGAGTGTTCATGGCCAATTGACAGGGCCTTAGGACGCCTAAGGTCAGATATTTCTGAATATGGGGCCTTATCTCATCTTTAGCTTTTTTTGCTTAGAGGATATTATTTGACATTAATTGGGGAGGCTGAGGTTTTTAACTCCACTGTTATTGGAGGTTGTTTCACGGCCAGGCCTAACCCAGCAGTTTTTGCCCAGGCATCTGCGTAATCTGTTATCCATTTCTGGCGTAGCTTGCCTGTTTGATCAGGCTTGGGGGGTGTGAAGAGTGGATGTTCATCTTCTACTAATTTAGTTAAAGCCGTGACTATAGGAGTTTATACTAAAGGATTTAGAAATTTCATTTGGTAGCCTTCAGGGATAAAAGTTATTTAGGCCAAGAGCTTGGTGAGCAGATCTCTGCCCATCAATGGGTCCAGGCATTCCTGGATTACTAGGAAGGAGTGATGGATTTTTCCTTTACCTAGGTCCATGGTCCTCTTAGTAGTCTAAGCCCGATATTTACTGCTATTAGCCCTTTGAACTACAGACCTTTTATTTGATAGAGGGCCCAATGGGGCCTTAAGGGCTTCGTATACTGCTCCTGTATTCATTTCAAAGTTTACTGGGGTCCGCTACACTTCAAAAGTTACCCTGAGCTAGGGGAAGTGATCTGAGCCCCAACTTTCTTAGTCATGCACCAGAGTCACAATGGCTGGCTGGCGTGGCTGTCTCTTTATAGGGCACTTTTTGGCCCAGTGTCCTTTTTTTTTTACAGTAGGCACATTGATCTGAGGCCAGGGGTGGCCTCTGGCATGGCCCCAGGTAACCCTTACTGTCACCTTACGTCTTAATTTCTGGCCTCTTTCTTGTTGTGACAAGGATCTTGGTCAATCCCTTAGTCTGTCTTTTGCTTCTCTCATCCTTCCTTTGCTCCCTTTCTTTCTCCCTGTTTCTCTCTTATAGTATACTTTCTCAGCTTCTCTGACTAAATCTCTCTTTTAAATTTTTTTAATATCCATGGCAGCTTGCCCAATTAAGGCCATTGTTACAGATGAATTTTGATCCGCTGCCTGAGGATCAAAAGGAGTATATCTTTTATATGCCTCCATAATTCTTTCTAGAAACAAAGAGGGAGATTCATCAGGCCTTTGAATAATTTCTCTTACCATGGCCAAATTAGTTGGTCACCTAGCAGCCCCTTGGAGACCTGCTATTAGAGCCAGGCAATAATTGGACAGATGCTCTTTATCTTCAAAGGTGTTGGGGTTCCAGTTGGGTTGGTTTAAGGGTAAGCTGGCTTTGATTATGTTGGGAAGTTGTGTTGGTCGCCAATCAGGTCCGAGAATATTTTTTTTTTTAGCTTCTTGGAGGTTTTTCTCTTATTCCTCTGTCATAAAGAAAGTCCCTAGGAGTTGTTGGCAGTTATCCCAAGTAGGCAGGTGTAAAAACGTTGGCGAGTTCTCTGAGTTCTTTTAGCCGGGCCAGCTTCCCCCAGGGAAGGAGGGGCTCTGTGTGCCACGGGACTGTCATCTGGATGGCGCTGGGCCATCCTAGCTTCTTTGAATGGTGGAGAGGCTGAGTCAGCAGCAGGGGAATCACTTAGAGGGTGTTGGCAGTTGGGGGATGAAGGCAGAGGATAAGGAGGGGGAGGAGAGTCCAGTAGAGTCTTGAGACTCAGGGAGAACAGAGGGTGCAGGAGGAGGAGCAGAGAGTTAAAGAGATAGAATCATGGGGGAAGGAGTAGGAGTCCGTGCAGGGACAAGGAAAGCCTTCACCCTTGGAGGAGGAGATTTGCAGAGGTCCTGACAAGTTAAGATATATGGCTGTTGATCAGGACGTCTATGTGGCCCCGGCTAAAAGACAATATCTCGAACTTTTCAAATTAGTGCGAAGTAGAAAGATCCTTCTAGGGGCCATCTGACTACAAAGTTGGGTCATTCTGAGACACAGAATCTGCAAGATCCGGCGTTTTACTGAAAAAGAAAGATTCTGAGCCCTTAAGCAGACTTTGGTCTAGTGATCAAGGGTCATGAACAGAGGCATTGAAGTGCTCTGTCCCATAATGAAATATACACAGACAATAAAAGCAATGATACAAGACACAGACAAGACAAGACAATAAAGACAGGCAATGGACGTCCAATACTGAGACCATGACTGAGTAGCCGGCAAAACATGATGGGCTGGCAATACCGAATCCGAAACAAAATATCACTGAATAAAGGAGACTATTGTTCCTCGATTTCATGAGTTCATCCCCCAGGGACATGGCCTGTGGCTCTGTTACATATGTGTCAGCCACCATGGGAGAGAGCTCACGCTCTTTACCAATAGCCATTTTGTGAAACCCTAACCTAAATCCTGATACCAAAAAGAGGGGCCTTATTTATCCCCAGAGGAGCCCATTGGGGGTCTTTCATCTGCGGCTGCCGGATCTCACTGGGGCCACCAGATGTAAAGATCGGGCAAGGGTGGGTGGAAGAGACCACCAAGAGACTGTCTCATGCAACAGCAAAGGCTTTATTGGGAGTCCGGCATGCAAGGGCTCAGAGCTCACTTGAATAGAGCAGAGAGCCCTGAGAACAGCTTAAGAAGTGCTTATATATTTTCCTTGGAGAGGGCAGGAAGGAAAGTTTATTGATGGGTAAGTGCGAGTGGGCGGTTTGCGTGCAACTGGTTGACCGAGTACATTCTGCAGTTTGGCATTTGGGGACAGCACATTCTGGGAACAAGAATAGCAAACAGTTCTCAAGATTTCAACAGTGTTTTGTTAAGCATACAGAAAATCAAGAAGTGACAAGTACCTATATTATTAACCTTTCAATATAAGTATGAAAACAGAAATCTAGGTAAGATTTGAAGCCCAGAAGTTCATTGGGCCCTTGATTGGTATACTTAGCGTTGAATTACATTATGTAGTGATGTCCCAGAAATATGGATATACAATGGCATAGGACCTTATACCTTCTCGGAGGTCAATTCCAAAACACAGACTCTAAGGGGAATCACACCGAAGTTCAAGCCAAGGTGGACCCAATTATCTCTTCCAACCGCCACACAAATGACCACAATTAAAACCCAAACACTCCCACATGGCACTCATCTTCTTCCATATAGACACTCACCATAACTTCTGGCAAGAGGATTCCATGAGAGGTGCAGCACAAGACAGTGTCCCAAATAAACTCCCTTTCCCCTCATTTGCCAATAGTCAGGGTGGCCTGGACACCCTCCCTGTGAACCAGGAGTTATCAAATATGTCTGCCATTAATACAGCTCTGTTCTCCAATTTGAGGCCTACTGACTGTGGGGTTTAGATTCTTTATTTGAATTGGATTCATAAGAAAACCCAAGAACCTATGGGCTAGCATCTGCAGGGCTTTGAAGAACTCATTTGACTCAAAGGATCCCTATTCTCACTTGATGTAGGTAAGGAACCTTACAGAAGAATGTGAGGCACTTCATCCACAGTGACTGATTTTTGGCCATTTTGATTTTGGATCCACACATGGGATCGTTCTTTAGATCCATCAGGTGCTGAGAATCTAAGCCACAGGCTCACACAGGACCAAGAGGCTGATTCAGACACATCCCTTTACAAAGCAATTAAGCAAAGAGCCACAGGTGGTGCCCATTCATTTCCGTTTGAAAACTGTTTTCTTCAGGATTCACAAAGGCGTGGCCTCAGGCAAAGAACTTACTGACATTCAGGGCAACAGAAAAATAGGCAATCAAAAGGCCCATTGCAGGGGTTCTCCACTGAGACTTTCCTGGTCACATCGATATCTGAGTTTTCTGAGATGCTTGCCAATCCCTTCACCTATCCAGTACATGTCCATGTCACAGTGCTTGGAGGTGGTACATATCGTGGACTCAAAAGCATGAGCCTATTTTGGAGAGTGGCTAGATTTCAGGAAGAAAACAGGAACTTAGGAAGATAGCAGGTGTTGCCCATCGATATGGCAAGCCCTAGTGCATTCATAAATTGGGCAGGATGAATGCTGGGAAACTTTCTACTAGACAGGAAACATCCATTGATGCATTCTCTTTTTCTAATGTCTACAACCACGGACACAGTGGGATACACAGACATAGAAACACTCGCCTTTTCAAACAACTTACTAGAAACAGTTCACTCCAAACCAAACAAACCGACTTTCCTACCTCTTCTCAGAACATGGGGCAAAACCACAAACACACATCCACACCCAAAAAGGCACCTCCTTCCCCCAAATAGGTCTCTCACTATCCGGAGTGTCCTCTGACTGCTGGGCCATACTATGTTCCCCAGATATGGCCTATCCTGTCTCAGATCTGGTCTCCATATCCAACTCTGTGAAGTGGTCAGGAGCCAGCTGTGAGCCACTACCTGCTTTTTTAGGAAAGGCCCCTCTTCAGAGTACTCCTGGCATTTGGCCATCCTCACATCAGTAGGTACCAAGAAAGACTGACTCTGTCCTTGTTAAATTGAAGCAAGTGAGACCACTAGGACTGGGACTGGGACTGACTCTGTGTGCCTGGCTTCCTGCATCCCAAGTTCAGAGAGTTTCATTACCAAGGAAGTGAGGTGAGGTTGCATCCTTCAGGAACTGAATGAGGTCACTGCCTTGGCAACCACTTTTTCCAAACAGTTGCTTTCAAGCGTACCATGAGAAGGAGGCTTACCCTACTTTCTGTGGCACTTTCACAAATTAGAATGGTATATCAACCATAGGCACCAAGAAACAGCTCTCCACACAGGCCTGATTTGGTCCATCTTCTCTATATTAGGAAGAGAGCCTTTAGTCCGGGGAGCACTGCAGTGAACCTCTGCACTAAAACTATTAGCAAGCACCTGGTGGAGGAGTCCTCCATAGGTAAGTGGGGCTTTTATAACATCTGATATCCGGTTAAGGGAGATCTCTTCTGATGACAGAGATGTGGCCTGGGGAGGCTCACATATACTCCTTTCCAGGAGAGTAACCAGAATCGTTCTGTCCTCTGTTCTGTTCTGTAGGGAATTCCTCTGGAACTGTAGAGAGGGGCCGACGGGCAAGCATGCACTCCTACCCTGGAGCTATAGCAAGATGTTGCACTGTTCCACTGTTTTTCTGTTTAGGCGCATGGTTTCTGTTTTTTGTGTTTTGTTTTGTGTTCTATTTTTTTGATTGTTTCTTTGTTTTTGTTCATTTTGTTGTGTGATTTCAGTGGTAAAAACTTAAGGATTTTGGACGTAAAAATAGGTAATAAAATGAGTAAGCCTGACACCCCTTTGGACTGTGTTTTAGGGAACTGCGATTAACTTTACTCGACTTTGTTAAGCAGGATGATAGAAGCTCCTAGCTGGCTGCCTGTAGCACACCCATTGCAGAGGGCAATGCTTGGTGGGGACCTAAGAACTGAGCATCTCCCAGGTTAACAAGTGAAACTCCTTTAAAACCCCTTGTCACTCCAGATCAAGAGAGTCACAACCTTTGGCAGAGTCCCCTGTGTTTCTCCTTTGTTCGCAAAGCAATAAACCTCCCTTTTTCTTTTTCTCAAAACTCAGTCCTCATTATTAAATTGGTATTAATTGGCGTCAAGTTGAGGAATCGAACTTTAATTTACAAATTTGGTACCCGCCCTCCACCCCGGAACTTTGTGAGAGCTGTCTACTGAAATATTAGGAGATGAAGCATGCTTGGTGTGGAACTGAACAAGAGGAGCTAATCCTGTAAGTAAAAGGAGGGACTGAGGGACTCCCAGCAGCTGCCAAAGCCCTGTTGATTCAGGGAATTACCTCCTTCCTCCCCGCACTGTAAGAATTATGCCACCTCTGTCTTGTTAAAAAAGAGAAAAAGAAAAAGGGGACACTAAATGCAGTGAAGTCACCATGGAGACACTTTATTTTACATTTCAGGTTTCCCCTCTGTTAAAACATGTGGTCCCCCCCCTGTGGATATCTATGGTGCACACTGGTGTAGGAGATTTTTCTCTTATCTGCTCTGGTTTAAACGGTTCTCTCTGACAGCCATAGTCTGAACCTCCTTTCTGTCTGTCTTGTGTCTTTGTATCTGGCCCTTTAAGACATGTGCAATAATGTGTTGATATTATAAATTGTTTCTTGGGAATGATCTTACCTGAATGTGTGTCTAAATGATGATGTTTTATTTTAACAATCTGGTATCTGAATGGGTTTTTGAAGCATTGCAGAATCTTGCAGTTAAAAGTCGGGTTTAGGTAATTGTTTAGTTTATGATTTCAGATAATTCATGCCAGAGAACTTAAATACTTAGTATGGAAAACTGAAGAACTCTACTTCCAAGTTGGCAAGTAAATTCCCAATCATACAGTCTTTTTTTCACCAATTTTGAATTGGATAGCCTCGGAAAATGTCACTGTGTGTACCACTGCATTAATTTGGACAAGGATAGTAAATCATAGAATGGTATCTGTTGACAAAACAAGATGTAAAGATATAAAATTTTGTGAATTGTATCTTAAATTTGTATCATAATTTTCAACATCCGAACCTCAAAATTATGGTTAAAATGCCTTAGGCCTGAGGTGTCTGCTCAGAATAGCAGTTTTTCCTGCTCCTTCCAGACCTCAGCCATGATTTATATTGAAATGTAAATGAAAGAAGCCTGAAAGCTTAGTAGGAGACTGATTTGAGGCCTAAGGGAAAAAAAAGGTAAATTGTATGGTATTTACTAATTACTAGCCAGTCACTTTTTCTAGGACTCTTTTTTTTTTCCTTAGATACTTTTTTTTTTTTGAGCTCATGATTTTGAGCATACAGACCTAGGTTAATGTTTTTCAGATCAGTTCTATCTTTGACCAACTGTAGACTTTTTGAAACATTGCAGATTTCACCTGAGAAAAGCTATAAGGCCTTTACTATTATTATGTGTGCACACTTTTGTTATGTGTTGTATGTCTACATATACATATGTCCGTATATCATATATATGATACACAAATTAACATATACAAGGAGCGCTCATAAAAAAGCGCTCATTAAAACAAATTTAAATAGGAGATCCAAAGATCTTTAATTCACGTGATTTAAATGTTTCAATTTAAATTGGATAAACAGATAAAAATCAATGTCTTTAAATTTAAGCTTACAATTTTTTGAGGTGTTCAAAAATCTAATAAAATATTAATATCTAAAAAATGTCTAATATGCCTTGGTTCTAGGACCTTTCCTTCAACATAAAAATGGTTTACACTGTCAATACATTTCTCTAATATTTTGATAAATAAGTAAAGTAAATTTGATATGGGATTGCTCATTCATGAGTACTTTTCTTAGATATCTGATTGATTTACTAAGATCTGAATAAGTTCTTATTAAAGTCTGTATAAGAATATAAAAATAAGTCATGTGTTAATGAGACAAAAATTTCTTAAAACATAAGTTTACCAATAACGTTGTGTTTATTAAGTTTTATTTTCTCCAGAGCAAGCAACCATAAAAATTAAACAACTGATTAAATAAGAACTGTTATTTTAGAGCACTGTACTGCCATTGCTTTAAAAGCTAAACTTGGTTAATGTAGAAACATCAATGTAATTGTGATGCTATCAATGTTTTCATATCTTATAGGTATGCAAGTCTGTAAGGTAGAAACTTTAAAAGAGCATTATATCAAGCTGGTGCTCTGAAGTTGTATGGTAAAAAATATATTGGGGATTTATTTACCTGTTATCAATAAGATATGTAAACTTTTATGTTACTTTTACATTGGGGAACAATTTAAATGTATTTTTTAGTTAATGAGAGCCTAATCGATGTAAAGGTTAAAAACTTTCAGCCTTTCTTTAATTCATGTTTTAAATGTGATATCATATGGTGTTAGCTAATGTTCATGTGACCTCAAACAATTTATGTAAAATTTGTCAAATGATATTTAAAAATAAGGATTAGCTTTAGAACTAAAATACTTAAGATTTATAAAGAGCCCTGCCTTAGCTGAGATAAGGCTCTGTGTCCCATCTTACTACATGTGAGAATGACTACGAAACCAGTAGGTTAGATAATATTTCTTTAAAGTTATGTTAAAAAGTTGGTTTTTTTTAAGGTCAATATTCCTAGGATCTCAAACAGGGGATATAATGTATAACTCAGCCAAAAAATTCAGGGTAGCTGTTACACAAGCTAAGTATTTTTACTTTTGTTAATTTTATTTTGAAATTTTCTTATAAGTGATCTAAAGATTCTCTGTTACTGTTTTACAAACGTGTTGCTTTAAGAACACAACAAGGGTTTATTCAATATAATAAGTCATTACTTACAATACAGACAGAATAATACAGATCCCAATTAATAAAAAGATAATTATATAGTTATAGACATTAATGCCCAGTACTCTTAATATAAGGCTGTTAAAATTTATTTGCTGGATGTTTAAGATTAGGATTTAAAATTAAAGTTAAATGAAAAGAGCCAAGAAAACCAATATTTGGCTTTTGCCCTATGAGTCAGTCTGAATCCAGGGAACAGGGGACTTCTCTAAAGAGCTTTGAAACTCTGAGCCACATAACCTCCTCCTGATCAGGGAGATTAATGAGACCACTGGAGAACAGAAAGCCAATCATTGTATTTGTTACGAAGAGGAGAGTCATCAAAGAAAGGAGACATCCCTGATGCTTCCGAGGGAAGCCAAATGGTCAAGCAAGATCTGGACCCACCTAGCGCAAATGGCACTAGCAGAACTGAGAATCTGCTCTCAAGTTTCCCCAGAATTGACTCCCATAAAAGGTCAGCTGACTGTTAACAATAGATGGAAACAAAAGTCAGTTTGACTGCTTCATCTTAAACACTTAGCAAAGACAGTTAAGAACAAAATACATCCATTCCTGGGCATTTTAAATTATAATAATAATAATAATAATAATAATAATAATAATAATAATAATAATAATAATAATAATAATAATAATATAATGTTAAGGTATGCACTTTATGTTTGCCTCCCAAAATAAGTAAGACTGGTGGCTACAAAGAAGAATTCTCAGACAGGAATGCCTGATACTTATAAAAAGAGACTATCAAGAAGACCTGCCACAGGGAGAAGTTTTCAGTTTAAGGCCTACAGATATTCCTAACCTACACAGGTTGGCTTGGTGTTTGCTAGTACAATTATCCAGCCCTGAGTAACAGAATTAAAGGTTTCTCTATTAGACACAGAGGTCATACTAGAAAAAGGATTTTGCAAGATCAGATGACATTAAATTATTAAACTGTGTCTTATGGGGAGGGACAAGTGTAACAGGAAAAGTTAAATATTAAATTGACAGTCCTGATAACTGGGGATATTAAAGACTGGTGAGGGAACTTCTATACAGTGACATGTTCCAGGTGCTGCAACATTTATTCAGTACTCATGGTTTTTGTTTCTCTCATAGAAGAACCCATCCCCAGATGACTTTACAACCTGTTCTTCCCCAATCAGACTTCAAACCGAACTGACTTCTAAAAGGCAAC
The DNA here is from genome assembly GCF_048772815.1 of Callospermophilus lateralis. Taxonomy (NCBI): domain Eukaryota; kingdom Metazoa; phylum Chordata; class Mammalia; order Rodentia; family Sciuridae; genus Callospermophilus; species Callospermophilus lateralis. The sequence continues at coordinate 4,402,337 of NW_027510595.1, forward strand.
TCATGTCCCTCAACTGACTTCTAAAAGGCAACTCATGTCCCTCATCCCATGCCCACTCACGTCACCCTGTCTCAGGTCAGAAGAAGAAAAAATGAGTGACACCACTCTTCTTATAACAATGGAGAGAAAGATAAATAGACTATCAATATAAGTAATTAATTAAGTCAGGTAAAATCAGGGAGATCGGTTTTGGGTGAGTTCTAAAAATTTGGAGACTCTTACCTAAGGGATTAAAATTTCCTCAGTGCTCTTCCCGTAATCTATCAAAGATTTGAAAGGGACACAAAGAACAGGCGGGAATGATAGACCCAACCTGATCTTTAATTAAAATTGGGAGCCATCTTGCCAAAAAGCCATGAAAAGATAATTTTGGCTTTACCATAAATTACTTCAAATTCTAAACCTGCTTGGAATGCCTGCCCACGCCTTGAACTCACCCATGCCCGGCTCTCTGACCAGATAGCAGCCCTCTCTGAAACTTTAGTGACACATCATAAATATTTGCCTTCTCTGGACAGACAACAACCCTCTCTGAGGCTCTAATGGTCTTCATGAACTCTGATGTAGGGACAGCAAAAAAAATGTAGACTGCCATTAGTGTGATGTTTGTCAGAGTTCTGTTATCTGTAAACCCCCTTTTGTGTAATTTTCTGGGCTATTAAGCTGCCTGTAGGAAAGCTGGGGTTGCTGTCTTTTTCCCGCCGTTTTGTGAGGGAGAGGTAGCACAGCCAGTGGAAATAATAAGCTTAATTTAATTTGATTTTAATTAGAGTCAGTGGTCTTTTCTTGTGTCCTGGTCTAACAGGTAAACACTCCAAAAACATGGAGCTCTGCCAGCCTAAACACTTCTTGAGAAACTTCCTCTGAGTTTGGGCACTTGAAATATATGTTGTTGTAAGGAGCTTTAGCTTCCTTTCTAGTGATACCATCAAAGCTGAGTCTGCATCTATGTGACCTGGAGGACATGGTTTCTTGTATTCTAATGAACATGAGGAAGCAGTGCTGAATTTTCTCTTTGTAGGTAAACTGTGGCCACTGGATACTAAGTGTCTCCCCGTTTGGACTGTGAAGCCATTTGGTCATCCTCCACTTTTTGGGTGTTTCTTGCTGCTGTACTGGGAGTTTGGTATATGCTTTATGAAATACAACGAGTTCAACTGAAACCCAGTGTTGAAGAAAGTTCTGTCACTTGTGGTGGGTCAGGGTCTGAAGGAGAATGCACCAACCAGGCTTTTATCTCACAGAGCTTGCCCCCTTGTCCATAGAAATCTGACTCTGAACTTAGCCCAGAAACCTCTCCATATAAAATGATGCCTTTACATAGAAGGGTCTGCTGGCTGCACCATGTCAGTCACAAACCATTTGGAAGGCAATGGCAAATCCTCATGGCCACACCACAGATGTATTATCACACACCCACCCACCACTGCAATAGGCCCACTTCTCAGCAGGCTCCAACTGACTGGCATCTTTGTTCTACACCATTTTCATGAAACCCGGTCAATCATGGCATTCTCTGGTACACTCATGATCAGCAACAAGACATCTAAAGGTTCTCCAGTGCCACCTGGTTAAGGGAATTTCAAAGATTTCATTGTATTTATCTAGCCATTTTTCATGGATGAAGTTGGAGGCACTGTGGGTTTCAGTTCATTCAGGAAATATTAAATGGTGAGGAAGCTATTTTCAATGAATTCTCTGGAGAAATCTCACAGGCAAGTCTTCCCATAGAGTGGTCAAAAGGTCACATGAAGCCAGGCCCATTGAGGTCTTTAATGTGACATCCATGGGTGTTCTGACTGTCAACTATGGCTGCCAAATCTTTCAGAATAAAATCATGTGATATTCTAGCTGATATTCCAAGGCTCTGTGGAAAGCCACCCTTGTATTTGATCTCAGTTTCCAAGGGAGAATCCCATGCGTGGCCTCCTAAAATCTGAACACAGTTTCTGGCAATATTTCTCTGAGATCAGTTCGAGAACTCAGACTATAAGTGGAATCACACCAGAGTTCAAGCCCAGATAGACCCAGTCATCACTTCCAACCACCAAACAAATGACCACAATTAAAACCAAAGCACTCCCACAAGGCCCTCATCTTCTTCCATATAGACACTCATCATAACCTGTGGCTGGAGGTTTCCATGAGGGGCTCAGCCCAAGACAGTGTACAAAATAACCTCCCTTGCCCGTCATTTGCCTAAAGTCAGGGTTGCCTGGACACCCTTTCTGAGAACCAGGAGTTATCAAATGAGCCTGCCGTAAATACTGCTCTGATTCTCCAATTTGAGGCCTACTGACTCTCGGGTATAGATTCTTTATGTGAATTGGAATCATGAGAAAACCCAAGCACCTATGGGCTATCCTCTGCAGGGTTTGAAGAACTCATTTGACAAAAAGGATCCCTATTTTCACTTGATGGAGATCAGTAATCTTACAGAGGAAGGCGAGAGACTTCGTCCACAATGACTGCTTTTTTGGCCATTTTGGTTTTGGAAGCACACATGTAATTGTTCGTTAGATCCATCAGGTGCTGAAAATCTATTCAACAACCTCAAACATGGCCAAGAGTCTGATGCAGACACATCCCTTTCCAAAGCAATTAAGCAAAGATCTACAGGTGATGCCCATTAATTTCCATTGAAAACCGTTTTCTTCAGGCTTCACAAAGGGGTGGCCTGAGGCAAAGACCTTTCTGACATTCAGGGCAACAGAACAATAGGTAAGCAAATGGCCCAAGGCAGGGTTTCTAAAATGATATCTGAGTTTTCTGAGATGATCCCATTCCCTTCAGCTATCCAGTACATAGCCATGTCACAGAGCTTGGAGGTGGATCATGTCTTGGAAACAAAACCATGAGCCTATTCTGGAGAGTGGCCAGAATTCAAGAAGAAAACAGGAATTTAGGAAGACAGTGGTTGTTGCCCATCCATTAGGCAAGACAAAATCCATTCATAAATTGGGCAGGATGAATGTTGTGAAGCTTTCTTCTATTCAGGAAACATCCATTGTTGCATTCTCTTTTCTAATGTCTACAACCACGGACACAGTGGGATAAACAGACATAGAAACACTCGCATTGTCAAAAGACTTACTAGAAACAGTCCACTCCAATCCTAACAAACCGACTTTCCTACCTATTCTCAGATCATGAGACAAAACCACAAACTCACACCCACACCCAAAAAGTCACCTCCTTCCCCCAAGTAGGTCTATGACTATCCGGAGTGTCCTCTGACTGATGGGCCATAGTATGTTACTCCAAAATGGACTGTCCTATGTCAGATGTGGACTCCTTGGCCAACACTGTGAAGTTGTAAGGTGCCAGTGGTGAGACACTACCTGCTTACTCAGGAAAGGCCCCTCTTCAGACCTTCCTGGCATTTGGCCATCCTCACATCAGTAGTTACCAAGAAAGACTGATTCTGTCCTTGGTAAATCCAAATATGTGAGGCCACTGGGACTGGGACTGGGACTGCCTCTGGGTGCCTTTGTTCCTGGATCCCTAGTTCAGAGAGTTCCATCACCAAGAAAGTGATGTAGGTCACTTCCTTCAGGAACTGAATGAGGTCACTGCCTTGGCAACCACTTTGTCCTAATAGTTGCTTCCAAGTGTCCCAATTGATGGAGGCTGCCCCTACTTCCTGTGACACTTTCACAAGTTTGAATGGTATATCAAACATAGGCACCCGGGAACAGCTCTCCACACAGGCCTGGTATTGTCCATCTTCTCTACATTAAGAAAAGAGAGACTGCTTCAGAAACACCCCTTCATCCTGACCAGGTTGTTTGTCGTGGAAGATGACTTTTGCTCTCTCAGGTCCTTCATAGCTTCCTATAGCTTCCCCAGGGTTCATTTCTGCATGGACCTTTTCATTTCTCAGCAGGTGGAAGATTTCTTACATTCCTGTATTGTAAGACCAACTCTGTCCCTGCTTTTCTGTAAAGTTAGATTGAGGGAACAGAGTATGGTTAGGGTTAATAACATGTTTGATTTGGCTTAGGAATCATTCTGCTGGATGAATAATGTTATTGGGAACCTGGAATATTTATTAGAATATATAGAGGGGAAATATATTTATGAAAACAGAAATCTAGGTAAGATTTGAAGCCCAGAAGGGCTTTGGATCCTTGATTGGGATACTTAGGTTTGAATTATGTTCTGCACATGTGTCTCAGATAAATCTATACACAATGGCATAGGACCTTGTACCTTGGATGATTGAATGTCAAAGAGAACATCCAGTCAAAAAAGGATAGTTGGTAGGATTAGGAAGATAGTTGGTAGGATTAGGAAAAAGAGTGAGTATATGATTTGGACAAAAAGTTCTTTAGCAATAGGGTTTTGGGTAGAGAGAAAATGTAAATGTCAGCACATGTGAAGAGTCAGTCACAATGATGAACTGGGGAAAATATGTAGGAAAGCAGATATCAATAGAGACATTAGAAAATCAGCAAATGATAAAGTGATTGATAGGATTAGACATTTTAGACAGGCTTGAGTTTGAATAAATAATCTTAGGAAGAAACAAATATGTAGTCACCAATAGGATTGACATTTGAGAGCATTAGGCAACCTGGACATGGGTGATTTTCATAATCCATACTCATATTCCATTTAGGCTTTGGTACAGTCGTAAGTGTGACTTTGCATTTTGTGGCCAGAATATTACTGTGATAAAATGTATATGTAGATCAGGTGACATGAGTATTTGTTGCACCATTTCTGAGAGCAATATTTTGAAGAGATATAAATTAGAATTGGGGGCACAAATAGGTGTACCATGTGTGTATGAATATAGAGAGAATGCATGAATAGACCATACTGTGAATAAATAATATAACTGTTTCCAAATTTAGAAATTGGAATAAATTGATATCCCAAAATACACAGGAAATCTTAGATTGATATACATACATTCATTCCAACCAGTTATATATCTAATGGTAATATTATGGTTGTAGTTTATCATAAAATGTGTGTGAGTTTTGCTTCAAAATTGATTATGGAAATCGAAAATAATGTGTTTGGAAAGAAGTCTCATGAAAAAACCAGTCAAAAACAAGGAGGAATACATGTGTTCTGAAGCAGGAAGTGATTGAATGTGTTACAAATGTCTTTCAATTTGTGAACTTGTGGATGAAATGTATATTCTACGATGTATAAAAACTGAAGAAATAGTAATGTACCAGTGTTGAATTAAAATGAACATCAAAATACACATCATGTCCCATAGAAATCTACTTTCATTGATGTTAAATTGGGTCAGTTACTGTAGAAATATAAGGCTTTGTTTGCACCATTCACTGAAGTGAGTTTTCAGTACTAGGAAACAAATATGTATTTCAGGTGGATGAATATTTCTAAAAACAATCTTATGAAAAGTTGATTATAAAAGCACATACATGAACATGAGTGAATTATTTAGGGAGTGTATAATAAGACACATATATTTCATATTTTGAAAATATATATATCACACAGATACATTAGAAAGTAGCAATATATATGCCAATCAAAATTCATCATGAAATATATATCATTCACAGATCCAAAAATATTAATTTTACTGAACATGGATTTATGTATAATGTTTTTCAACTAAGAAGCTCACTCATAGTTTGAATTTTCAGTTCCAAAAACATTTAGGAGGAGTCATCTCTTCTCATACTTTGTATTTCCCAAGTTAGCCACCTCACAAAAATGTACGTGTGATACCAGGTAGGATTTTATATGTGCATATAAAAATACATGTGCTGAATTGGCTACAGAAAAAGGGAGACAGAAATTCACATATGTGTTAACTTTAAAAACACATGGAGAACCATTTCAACAAAAAATTAACAAGATTTATAACTCTTACCCTATATCATGCAAAAGGCAAGACCAACTATACGCCATGCCTCCTCTCAACCGCTTGTATTTCTATTCTGTTTGGGTTATTTTTCTCCATCATATTAGGATTAGTAGTCAGAGTCTAGTAGGGTATGTGTTAGTGTCAGGGATTCAGTATTTTGAATGGAAAATTGAAAAATGAATCCAATGTGTATGTAAATATGTGTTACACCAAAATCTTCCCACTCTCATCCAGAACAATGCCTTGACAACACCTACGGCCCAAGTATGACACAATCAGAGGAGAAAAGTTAGAAAATCCGTGAATACATATCTAGAATGGAATATGATCAGAAGTTCACAACCTTGGAAGTGGTAGAGGAGTTTCCAAAAGTAATGGACAGGGTAAACCCTCCAAAAACTTGAAGGTCTGCTGGCCTAGAGACTTCTTGAGAAACTGCCTGTGAGGTTGGGCACTTGAAATATATGTTGTTGTCAGGAGCTTTAGCTTCCTTTCTAGTGAGACCATAAAAGCTGGGTCTGCATCAATGTGACCTGGAGGACATGGTTTCTTATTTTCCAATGAACATGAGACAGCAGTGCTGAATTTTCCATTGTAGGTAAACTGTGGCCCCTGGGGGCTGAATGTCTCCCTGTGTGGACGTTGATTGCATATAGTCATCCTCTATTTTCATGGTGTTTCTTGCTGCTGCACTGGGAGTTTGGTATTTGCTTCACGAAATACAAGGAGTTCAACGGGGACACAGTGCAGGAGGGATTTCTGTCACGTGTGGTGGGTCAGGGTCTGCAGGAGAATACAAGAACCAGGTCTCTATCCCACATAGCTTGCCCCCTTGACCATAGCAACCTGATTCTGAACAATGTCCTGAAACCTCTCTATGTAACAAGGTGCCTTTACATATAAGGGTCTGCTGGCTTCACCATGTCAGTCACAAGCCATTTGGAATCCAATGAAAGATCTACATGGCCCCACCACAGATGTTTTATCACACACCTGCCCACCATTGCTCTAGGCCCACTACTCAGCAGGATCCAACTTTCTGGCATCTCTGTTAAACACCATTTTCATGAAAACCAGTCAATCAAGGCACTGTCTGGTATACTCATTGTTGGGAAAAGTATAAACGGCAGCCATACCCCAGAGAAAAACCCCAACATGGTGCCTAAGGACTTCTTCCTACCTTCTTTTTTCTGCAGTGGTGCCAAATGTTCCCACCCGTGTGAACTCTCCCGCTGGCGCCAATTTGAAATCTCGCTGGTGGGAAACCTTAGCCCCAATAAGAACTAATTCCTGGGCTCCAGAGCTGATATCTGAAAGAACTTACCAATAAACGGTTTGCCTGCCATTTATCTAAGCCCTTCCATCTTCCCCTTAGTTCTATATAAGCACACAGGTTTTTGCAATAAAATTGGAATTCTCCCAGCGAAGTGCCTTTGCGTGGGAAGTTCTTTCATTCTGGTGCCCCATGTGAGGATACGGGTGAGCTCTTTCTAACAAGAGCCCCGTCCCCTGCTCCCCCGGAGACACTCCGCCATGGTCCGCTCTTTTCAGACGCCAGCTTCCTGCACCCACCACAGATCTGATATATGTAAGCCTCCCCTGACCCTGGCTCTGCAACTCCCTTCGGGCTACCACTGGTTTTGTGACCTTGATCTTCCGGCACACTCTGGATGCCCTGTAGGGGGCAGGAAATTCCTGCCACTAAGACCTTTACTGGTCGCAGTGGACCCTCTGGTGATCCGTTTTCCTTTGGGGCGTGAGGCTTCTGAGTTTACACAAGAGGCTCTGTGGTTTTTTCTCCTCTGCTGCCGCTGCCGCTGCTGGCTAGAGTTGCTGTTTGCTGCGGGGCTGCTGTGTCTGGCTGAAGCTGCCTCTCTGCTCTGGGAAAACTGAACTCCCGTCCTGGAACTACATTCTGCCGGAACCGGAGTTCTGTTTTCATTACTGACTTTTTCCGCTGCGTTCAAAAACTTTCCTGACGTCAGGTTGCCCGTGGCTCCGAACCCATTGGGTCTCACAGATCGCACTTCACTGGTGACGCCCAGGTAGTGCCCTCTGTATTTCCTCATGACGGCTGGTCATTTTGGGGACGCCCACCTGACCCCCCCCCCCCCCCGTTCGCCCTGAGCTTCCTGAAAGCCGTTCCAGCCCGGGTTTTCTCTTTGTCTCTCTCGCTTACTCTTATTCTCTCTCTCTCTCTCTCTCTCTCTCTCTCTCTCTCTCTCTCTCTCTCTCTCTGTCTTCCTTCTCTCCCTGTGACTATGGGCACCTCTTCATCTGTACCTGAAGCCTCACCTCTCAAATGTCTAATAAAAAATCTGGCCACACTCTCCCTCACACCAGACATCAAGCCCAAACTTCTAATCAAATTCTGTACCCAAGATTGGCCTACATATCCACTGGATAATGGCAATCATTGGCCTCCAGAAGGCTCCTTACATCCAAACTTCATCTGAGACCTTTTTAACTACTGCCAGCATCTGAAAAAGTGGAGTGAGATTCCCTGCATTTAAGGTTTTAGCCTTCTCACACAGCACCCTGTCGCTGCTCCTCCTGCCCTCCCTCTCAGGTCCTCCTTGTTTGCAAACCCTTCTCTTCCCCTATGTCTACTCCTGACTTCACAGATTCTTCCTCATTCAACCCAGCAGATGAACCCCCACCTTATCCCCCAGTCCTATCTGCCCCTTCTCTCCCACTGTACCCTCCTCTTCCTCTGCCTGATTCCAGGGATCCTCAGCCTTCCATTTCATCCTCCTCCCCTCCGCCCTCTTCTGCCTGCTCCACCTCCTCCTCTTCCAAAGAGACACTCCCTGCCCCTCCCTCTCCTTCCTGTCCGCCTCCTGCCTCTTTCAGTCCTCCTGTTACCAGGTCTAAGGGACTCCTTCCCACCCCCAAGACAATCGCACCCCTTTGTGAGGTAGCTGGTCCCGAGGGTGTCATCAGAGTCCAAGTGCCCTTCTCCATGTCGGACATTACTCAGCTAGAGAGGAAGTTAGGCTCATTCACCACTGACCCCACCACTTACATTCGGGAGTTTCAATGGGTCCTGCAAGCATATAGTCTCACTCATCATGACATCTACATGCTCTTGGCCAATACACTTCTCCCTGAGGAAAGTCAATGGGTGTGGGAGCTAGCCCAAGCCCATGCTGATGAAAATCATAGGACCAATCCTAACCACCCCAAAGGCCCTCATGCTGTCCCAGAGCAGGATCCCCTATGGGATTACAACACCCCTGAAGGCTTACAGTCTAGTGACCTTTTTACATCCTGCCTCTTGGCGGGCCTGAAAAAGGCCATCCGCAAGGCTGTTAACTTTAAAAAGGTGCAGGAGGTCATTCAAAGGAAGGAGGAAACACCTTCAGAATTCCTGGATACACTAACCAAGGCCCTTTAACAGTACACAAACCTCAACCCAGAAACCCCTGATGGCCGTCATGTCTTAATGAAATATGTTCTGGCCCAAAGCTACCCTGACATTAAAGTCAAGCTTAAAAAGCTTGAACAGGGCCCTGCTACTCCTTAGACTAAAATCCTCGCTGTTGCTTTCAAGGTTTTTTATGATAGAGAGGATGAAAGTGAATGCCGTAGGCAGAGGGCTGAAAATGCCAAATTCCAAATGTTGGCCCAGGTCATTCAGAGAAGGCCATCACCACGCCATCCCAATATGACACCCCCGGGAGCTTGCTTCAAATGTGGTAAGGAGGGACATTGGGCCAGGGATTGTCCTTCACTGAGGACACCCTACAACCCCTGCCCAAAATGCCATCAAAGGGGACACTGGGGGGCAGACTGCCCAACAACCCGAAAGGGAGGTTGGTCAGCCGCCAGGCAACCACAGCCTTTCTTGGGCTTAGCAGCGGAGGATTGACGGATCCCTGGGCTTTCCCTCCAGACTATTACCATCAAGAATCAAGAGCCTAGGTTTACCTTCCTGGTGGATGGATGCTTCATTACCTTCCTCTTGGATACTGGTGCCACTTTTTCGGTCTTAAGGGAGTATGGGGTTCTACCACACCCTCAAAAACTCCTATTGTCAGGGTAGGAGGTAAACAGATTTTCCCTCAAACCCCCCCATCATGTTATATGCAGGGATCCCTTTTGTCCTTCACTCACTTCTTTCTCGTTATGAGCCATTGCCCCATTCCCCTTCTGGGAAGGGACATACTCTCACTATTAAAAGTCAGCATTCACATATCACCCCACACCTCTCCTACCTCTCATTTCCTCATGATGTTCCTAGGGGCAGATAATCCTCCTTAATGCACTCTCCCATGACTCTCTAAACCAGTTAAGCCTGAGGTTTGGGACACAACTACACCCCTTATGGCTAAATGCAGTCCTATTCATATTGTCTTACGGGACCCTTCAAGATATATTAGTCAATCACAATATCCACTCACAACCACAGCCCTCCTCGAATTAGAACCCATCATCCAGGATTTATTATGAAAGGGGTATCTTAGGCCTACACACTCTCCTTTCAACACCCCCATTCTGGCACTTAAGAAACCTAAAGTGTCCTACAGGCTGGTTCAAGACCTTCTCCTTGTCAACTCCTCTGTGGTCCCCATCCACCCGCTAGTGCCCAACCCTTACACCCTCCTCTCTCAGATCCCTGCCACTACTACCCACTTCTCGGTCCTAGGTTTAAAAGATGCATTCTTTTCTATTCCCTTGTTCTCAGAATCTCAGAATATCTTTGCTTTTACATGGACTGACTCTCACATCCACCATTCTCATCAGCTTTCCTGGACTGTCCTCCCACAGGGATTCAGGGATAGCCCCCTTCTCTTTGGCCAAGTTCTTGCCCAGGACCTCACATCCTTTCACCCGACCTGTCCTGACACTATTCTCCTTCCATATGTCAATGACCTTCTTCTATGTAGTCCCTCTGGGAACACTCTCAATCCCACACCACTCAGCTTCTTAATTTCCTAGCAGACAAGGGATATAGGGAGTCTCCCCACAAGGCCCAGGTTTCCCATTCTTCTGTCACCTCTCTTGGTTTTTGCCTTAGACCCGGGAAAAAGGAAATAACACTGGATAGGAGGCAACTCCTCTCTGATCTTCCAGTGCCCCATATGAAAGCCAAAATACTATCATTCCTAGGATTAGCAGGTTATTTTAGGGCCTGGATCCCAAATTATTCTCTTCTATCCAAACCCCTGTATGACCAAGCAAATGGACCCCCTAGTGAATCTCTTGTCTCCTCCCCCATCTACCACTTCCGCAGGTTTCAGCAACTCCTCTTAAAGGCACCTGCCCTTCACCTTCCTGATCTTTCAAGACCATTTCATCTATATGTCCATGAAAAAGGGGGCAAGCACTTAGGGTCTTAGGTCGAAACTATGGGCCTACATTTGCACCTGTGGCATATTTTCCAAGAAACTAGACTCTACCATCCGTGGGTGAGCCCCTTGCTTAAGAGCTCTGGTTGCTGGACAAATTTTACACAAAGAAGCCTCTAAGCTGAGTTTTGGGGCACCTTGAACTATCCACTCCCCACATCACTTGAAAGATCTTTCAGCTTATAAGGGCCTTCAAACCCTTCCTCCATCCAGAGTTCTGTCGCTCCTCACTTCCTTTCTGGAAAACCCTAATATTACTTTCCTCCCCTGCTCTGCACTGAACCTTGCCTCACTGCTCCCAATGACTCCCACGTCTAACACACCAACTCATAATTGCTTGGAAACCTGAGAAGATTTCCTCCCCTGTCATTCTTCCATTTCTGAGGAACCACTCACCAAGCCTGACCTTATCTGGTTTACTGACAGCAGTTCCTTTAGGCAGAACGGCACTCATTACTCTGGATATGCTGTAGTTTCAGCCACTGAGATTATAGACGCCAAAGCTTTGCCTTCAGGAACTACCAACCAGCAGATTGAACTTATAGCAGCCACTCGTGCCTGCCTTCTAGCACAAGGCAAATCCCTCACCCTCTATACTGATTCAAAATATGTCTTCCAGATCTTATTATCCCATGCTTCAATATGAAGGGAGCGACGCCTACTTACCACCAAAGGTAATGCGATCACTAATTCGGCTCTTATAACCAATCTGATGGAGGCCTCCCACTTACCCACCCAGTTGGGAGTTGTCCATTGTAGGTCCCATCAGAAGGATGGCTCTCTTATCACTGAGGGCAATGCCAAAGCTGACCAGGCGCCACGAATGCGTGCTACCACTTCCAATTATGGCCCCTATGGGGTACATATTATGGCCACTTTAGACAGCTCATCTGAAGCCCCTACTTCTTCCAGTAAGAACAAGGATCTTTTCAAGTTCCTTCATACTCTACACCATTCCAATTCTCAGTCTTTGACCCTTTTTTTACAGAGCTTCTTCTCCCTCAACCCTTCTGACATAGCCATGATAGAGAATATAGCCTCTAATTGTCAGATCTGTCAGCGGACCAAACCTCATACTCCTTTAAATCCCAAACCTTTCCCTTTCCACCAAGCCCAGGGACACATTCCCGTTGCTGACTGGCAAGTAGACTTCACCAACATGCCCACAGTATGGCACACTAAATACCTCCTTGTCTTTGTGGACACTTTCTCTGTTTGGGTTGAGGCATTTCCCACTTCCAATAAAAAGGCTTCCACTGTAGCTTCAATCTAACTGACAGACATCATCACTAGGTTTTGTATGCCCACTTCCCTACAATATGACAATGGCCCTGAGATTATTTCTAGGATCACACAAAAGGTCTCTCAAGCCCTCTCCTTCAAGTGGCATTTCCACTGTCCATATTACCCCCAGGCTTCAGGGAAAGTGGAAAGGGTAAATCATACTCTGAAGGAAGTCCTTACCAAATTGACAATGGAATTAAACTTAGACTGGGTCAAAATCCTTCCCTTTGCTTTGCTTCGAATCAGAGCTCTCCCTAAGAAACCATCTTTACTGTCTCCCTTTGAGATAATGTATGGAAGACCTCTTATACCCTCTGGGTTGGTCACTTTACAAGGACCTCTCACCCGAGATTTGTCTTTGCCTCTCTTGTTTCATCTCCGCTCTGAACACTGGAAATGTCAGAACTGGCTTCTTCCGGACCCAGTCTCCTCTCCAAACACTCCTCCCTTAACACCTGGGAGTCTAGTCTATTATAATACCCCAGAGGAGAAAGGGACTCTTGCACCAAAATGGGAAAGCCCCTATCCTTTCATTCTCTGTACCCCCACCGCCGCCAAACTCTCCTTACCAGACAACCGTCTCACTCCCTGGATTCCCATTTCTAGGTTGAAGCCATATCACCAGGAGGCCCCACCTGCTGACGACAGGACCATGCCAGAGGAACTCCAAGAATCACCTCCTGAAGCTCCCCCTTTAATCCTGCTTTCCACACCCATCTCACCCATTTAAGTTGCTGCTCACACGGTGTTCCCTGCAGCCCAATTCCTCTTAAAGAAGGCACAATGAGCTCTCCCAACACCCTAGTCTTCTCTAACTGCTTGTTTTTTGTGCTCTGCTTTTTTTCTGTGCTCTGTTGGGACTTGTCTTTACCCTCCTAACCTACCATGTATTTATTCACTCTTCGGGAACGATACTCAGAACATGGTATGCAGAAGGTCCGCGCAGTGGATGCAACTACTTGCTTCATCCACAACTGCACCTCTATTTCCCTAAAATTGTCACCTTCAAGGACCTTCGTCCCTGGTAGCTGGAACTGGCCTTTCATTTGCTTCCTTTTTAATCAAACCAAAGACTATTGTCATTGGTGGCCTGAGATATATAATGGGTGTCCCTATTGGTCATGCAGGTTCCATGATGAACGTGATAGCTGTTCTTACCACTCACTTGGCTACTCTGAAGAGTTGACTTCTAGTTACCTAAAGTGGCATAAAGGCTCTTCATCCGATAACAATGGATCGTATACTTCAGATATACCTGACCCCAAGGCCAAACGTTGGTGCTATGTTGAGTTTGCTCTCTATGCTCGGACAACCTCAGCAAGACCCACAGGGTGGATGACTGTTGGCCGCACCCTGATTACGCCACCTAAGGCAACCAATCATGGAGTCGAACACATTAAGGAGTCAGAATCAAAACTGGATAAAGGCCATTGCAACAGATGTTTTTTCGTCCTCTGCCTGAGGATCAAAAGAAGTATATTTCCTATATGCTTCCATAATTCTCTCCAGAATCATAGAGGGAGACTCATTAGGACCTTGGATTATCTCTCTTACCATGGCCAAATTAGTCGGCCCTCTGGCGGCCACTCGGAGCCCCGCCATTAGAGCCCTGTGATAAGTGGAAAGATGCTACCAACCTTCAAAGGTGTTGGGATCCCAGTTTGGTCGGTTCATGGGCCCATTAGGATGAAGAGGGAGCATCACAGTGGCTTCTGAGTTTTCTATTTTCCGTAGCTGGCGGGTTTCTTTAGGTGGCCCAGCTTCCACCAGAAAAGGAGGGGCTGCTGCTGCTCCGGAGAAGTCCCTTGGAGGGCTTGGGTCTGGCCCAATTGCCTCTAGTGGCGGAGAGGCTGAGTCAGTGGCGGGAGAATCATCTGGAATGTGTTGGGGGTTGGGGAGCGAGGGCAGAGGATAAGGAGGGGGAGGATTGTCCAGTCTTGTGACTCAGGAAGAATGGGGGGAAGATGGGGAGGGAACGGAAGGTTTGAATGATAGGATCCTGGGGAAGGGGTATATGGCTGTTGATCTGGGTGGCCAAGTGGTCCCGGCTGAAAGACAATATCTCTGACTTTTTGTATTAGATTGAAGTAGAAGGATCCTTCTGGGGGCCACCCGACTTTGAGGATGGGCAATTCTGAAGCACAGAGAGTCTGCCAGGTCTGACATTTAACTGAAAAATAATGATTCTTGGCCCTTGAGCGGACATCAGTCCAATGATCAAGGGTCAGGGACAGAAGCGTGAAAGTGCTTTGTCCCATAATGGGAGTTACTCAAAAAGAGACAGTGAAGACACAAACGCAACACAAACAAAGACAAACAGTAAACGTTTAACATGGGTCCAAGACAAATATTAGAACTCAGTAACTGGCAAAACCTGATGGGTTAGACAATAAAGACAGACAGTAAACTCAACATGAGTTCGGGACAATGAACAAAACTGTGTAGCCAGCAAAACCTGATGGGCTGGCAAACCGAATCCTGAAGCAAAATATAACCGAGTTGAGGAAACTAATATTCCTTGATTTCCCTCGTCCTCTGGAGTGTCCCCCAGGGACGTGGCCAGTAGCTCTGTGACACGTCTGCCACCCACTGTCAGAGAGAGCTAATGCTCTTCACCGACAGCCACTTTGCCAAGCCCTAACCTGAAACCCGAAACCAGAAAGAGGCGCCTTTCTTACCCCGAGAGGAGTCCCTTGGGGTCTTTCGTCCGCTGCTCTGGATATCTCACCTGGGGCCTCCAGATGAAAAGGTGGGGCGAACATCGGAGGAAAAGACCTCCAACAGGCTTTCTCATGCAACACCAAAGGGTTTATTGGGGGTATAGCGTGCTGGAGCTCAGGGCTCACTTCTGAGGAACAAAGAACAAAGAGCCCCGAGAACCACTTGAGTGGAGTTTATATACATTCTTTAGAGAGGGCAGGGACTTTACATACATCATAGCCTCCTTTAGCAAATCATCATATACCGTGGGAAAATCAAATAACAACTCTAAAACATGATTAGCACATTCATTGGCGGGAACAGGTTGGGCAGGGGGTGATTGGTCAGTCGTAAGAAGGAGTATACATTTAAATTGATTGGTGGATGCACTGTGATGTATACGTGGTGAGCTGCATGGTTTCTGGGAAGGGGCTGTTAAGTAACTAGGTCCTCAGGGAAGATTTCAACACACATCTAATGTGCAAATCCGGGAATTGTCTTAACTGCCACAGAAATTTCAGGTGCTGAGTGCAGCTTGGAAACTTTACAAAACCTGGTTCTTTACATTTCAATTTCAATTTCTTTTATTCTTTCAGAACCTTACAGAGGAAGGCGAGAGAGTTCATAGACAATTACTGCTTTTTTGGCCATTTTGGTTTTGGATGCACACATGGGATCTTTCTTTAGATCCATCTGGTGCTGATAATCTAAGCCACAGCCTCAAACAGGGCCAAGAGGCTGATTAAAACATATCCATTTCCAAAGCAATTACTACTCTGAAGTCAGTTACAGAACTCAGTCTTCTAGGAGAATCACGCCAGTGTTAAAGCCCAGGTGAACACAGTCATCTCTTCCAAAAGCCACAGAAGTTACCACAATTA
Organism: Callospermophilus lateralis; assembly: GCF_048772815.1. Classification (NCBI taxonomy): domain Eukaryota; kingdom Metazoa; phylum Chordata; class Mammalia; order Rodentia; family Sciuridae; genus Callospermophilus; species Callospermophilus lateralis. The sequence goes on from NW_027510595.1 coordinate 4,418,410, forward strand.
AAATCAAAAAAATCCCACATGGCCCTCATCTACTTCCATATAGTCACTCATCATAATCTCTGGCTGTAGGTTTCCTTAAATGGCACAGCCCAATAGAGTGTCCATAATAAGCTCCCTTCTCCTCATTTACCTAAATTCAGGGTGGCCTGGACACCCTTCCTGTGAACCAGGATTGATCACATAGTTCTGCCATTAATACTGCTCTACTTCTCCAATTTGAGGCCTACTGACTATCAGGTATAGTATGTGATTTGGAGTCATTATTAAACCCAAGCACCTTTGCAGGGATTGGAAGAACTCATTTGACACAAAAAATCCCAATACTCCCTTGATGGAGGTCAAGAACCAAACACAGGAAGGCAAGAGACTTCACCCACAATGACTGATTTTTTGCCATTTTGGTTTTGGATGCACACATTGGATCTTTCTTTAGATCCATCCGATGCTGATAATCTAAGCCACAGCCTCACACAGGGCCAAGAGGCTGATTCAGACACATCCCTTTCCAAAGTAATTAAGCAAAGAGCCACTGGTGATGCCCATTCCTTTCCATTTTAAAACTGTTTTCTTCAGGCTTCACAAAGGGTGGCCTGAGGCAAAGACCTTCCTGACATTCAGGGCAACAGAACAATAGGTAAGCAAAAGGCCCAAAGCAGGGTTTCTCTACTGAGACTTTCCTGGTCACACTGATATCTGAGTTTTCTGAGATGCTTGCCATTCCCTTCAGCTATGGATTACATGGTCACGTCACAGAGTTTGGAGGTGGTACATATTTTGGACACAAAACCATGAGCCTATTGTGGAGAGTGGCCAGAATTCAGGAAGAAAACAGGAACTTAGGAAGACAGTACATGTTGTCCATCGATAAGGCAACCTGCAGTCCATTCCTAAAATGGGAAGGATGAATGCTGGGAAGCTTTCTACTAGACAGGACACATCCATTGATGCATTCTCTTTTCTAATGTCTACAACCACGGACACAGTGGGATACACAGACATAGAAACACTCGCCTTGTCAAAAGACTTTCTAGAAACATTCCACTCCAAACCAAGCAAGCCGCCTTTCCTACCTATTCTCAGAACATAAGACAAAACCACAAACTCACACCCACACTGAAAAAGGCACCTCCTTCCCCAAAGTAAGTCTGTGACTATCCAGAGTGTCCTCTGACTGGTGGGCCATACTATGTTCCCCAGAGATGGCCTGTCCTGTCTCAGATCTGGTCTCCATGGCCAACTCTGTGAAATATCAGGGGCCCGCGGTGAGCCACTTCTTGCTTTCTCTGGAAAGGCCAGTCTTCAAAATTTCCTGGCATTTGGCCATCCTCATATCAGTAGATACCAAAAAAGACTTACTCTGTCCTTGGTAAATCCAAACAAGTGATCCCACTGTACTGGGACTGGGACTGGTTCTGGATGCCTGGCTTCCTGGATCCCAAGTTCAGAGAGTTCCATCACCAAGGAAGTGAGGTGAGGTCACTTCCTTCAGAAACTGAATGAGGTCACTGCCTTAGCAACCACTTTTTCCGAACAGTTGCTTCCATACTTCCTCTGACACTTTCACAAGTTAGATTGGTATCTCAACCATAGGAACACGGGAACAGCTCTCCACAAAGGCCTTTGTTGGTCCATCTTTTCTACATTAAGGAGAGAGGGTGAATGAGACACAACCCTTCATCCTTACCAGGTTGTTTTCCATGGAAGATGACTTTTGCTCTCTCACGTTCTTCATAGTTGCCTACATGTTCTCCAGGGATCATTTCTGCATGGACCTTTGAGGTTTTCAGCAGGTGGAAGATCCACTACATTCCTCTATTGTAAGACCAACTCTGTCCCTGCTGTTCTGTAATGTTAGATTGAGGGAACAGTGTATGGTTAGGGTTAATAACATGTGTGATTTGGGTTAGGAATAATTCTGCTGGATAAATAATGGTATTGGGAACCTGCGATATGTATGAGAATATATAGGTGAAATATATGTATGAAAACAGAAATCTAGGTAAGATTTGAAGCCCAAAAGAGCATTTTGCCCTTGATTGGAATACTTAGATTTGAATTAGGTTCTGCACAGATTTGTCAGATTAATCAATATACAATGGCATAGGACCTTGTACCTTGGATGATTGAATGTCGAAGAGAACATCCAGTCAAAAAGGGATAGTCGGAAGTGAAAGGTTAATAAAATAGGTATTTGTCACTTCCTGGGAAGAATGTTGTGTTTATTCCGAGCATAATGGAGTTGTAAAAAAAAAAATATGATTAAATTAAAAAGACACCTTGAAGAGTGTCAATGAGAGAGTGAGAGGACCAAAAAAAGTGGTTTGAGTCTTGGTTCACATAGTCCCCCTGTTTGACTACTTTTTTATCAACCCTGGCCTGTCCGATAATAATCTCCATATTATTGCTAACTATGAAACCCTGTTTGCTCAACCGTGTAATTTCTTTTCTCTAAGCTCAAATTGGACAAGTTAAACTCATGGTAATACCCCACTAGCAGACATAGAATGTGACACCCCACAATGATCACTTTTATGATTAAAAGTAGCTAGAAGAAGAAGTGGGGAATGAAAGATTAATAAAATAGGTACTTGTCACTTTTTTTCTGTATGCTTAACAAAACACTGTTGAAATCTTGAGAACTGTTTGCTAATCTTGTTCCCAGAATGTCCTGTCCCCAAATGCCAAACTGCAGAATGTACTCCCTCACCCGGTTGAATGCAAACCGCCCACTCTCCCTCACCCATCAATAAACTTCACTCCCTGCCCTCCCCAAAGAAAGTATATAAGCTCTGCTTAAGCTCTTCTCAGGGCTCTCTGCTCTATTCAAGTGAGCTCCGATCCCCTGCATGCTGACCCCCTATAAACCCTTTGCTGTTGCATGAGATAGTCTTTTGGTGGTCTCTTCCTCCGAAGCTCGCCCAGTGTTTACTTTGATGATTGGGTGTAGAAAAGAACATTCAGTCAAAAAGGGATAGTCGGTAGGATTAGGAAGATAGTTGTTAGGTTTAGGAAGAAGAATGAGTATAGGTTTTGGAAAAAAAATATTCTTTATCAATAGGGTTTTGTTTAGAGTGTGAATGTAAATGTTAGCCCACGTGAAGAGTCAGTCACAATAGTGAACCGGAGAAAATATGTAGGAAAACAGATATCAGTAGAGATATTATGAAATAAGGCAAAATATAAAGTGGGTGATAGGATTAGACATGTTCAACAGGGTTGAATTTGAATATATGATCTTAGGAAGAAACCAATATCTAGTCACTAATTGGATTGATATTTGAGAGCATTAGGCAACCTGGACATGGCTGTGTTTAGTAATCCATGTTCATTTTCAATTTAGGCTTTGGTACAATAATAAGTGTGAACCTTGCATTTTGTCTGCAGAATATTACTGTGATAAAATGTATATGTAGATCAGGTGACATGAGTAATTTTTCCATAATTTCTGGGAGCAATATTTTGAAGATTAATAAGTTAGTATTGGGGGTACAAAGAGGTGTACCTTGTTTCTATGAATATAGAGCTAATGCATGAATAGACCATACTGTTAATAAATAATATAACTGGTCCACTTTAAATAATGCATTGGATTCATATCTTAAAATATATAAGAAATCTTATATTGATATACATACATTCATTCCAACTAGTTATACATCTAATAGTAAAATTAAGGTTATGGTTTATCATGAAAGGTGTGTGAGTTTTTCTTCAAAAGTGATTATGGAAATCAAAAATAATGTGTTTCGAAAGAAGTCTCATGAAAAGACCAGTCAAGAACCATGAAAAAATACATGTGTTCTGAAGCAGGAAGTGATTGAAAGTGAAACAAATGCCTCTAAATTAGCGAACTTGTGGATGAAATATATATCCTCTTATGTGCATAAACTGAAGAAATAGTAATGTACCAGTTTTGAATAAAAATGAACGTCAAAATACACATCATGTCCCATAGGAATCAATTTGCATTGATGTTAACCTGGGTCAGTTACTGTATTAATTTTAGGATTTGTAGGCACCATTCACTGAAGATAGTTTTCAGTACTAGGAAACAAATACATATTTCAGGTGGATGAATATTTCTGACGATAATCTTGTGAAAAGTTGATTATAAATTCACATATATGAATATGAATGAATTTAGGAAATGTATAAAAAGACACATGTATTTCATATTTTGAAAAATCTGGAAAGTTTATATATATATATATATATATATATATATATATATATATATACACACACACACACACACATACACACACACATGCACACAGACATTAAAAAGTAGCAATATATATGCCAATTGAAATTCACCATGAAATATATATCATCCACAGATTCAAAAATATTCATTTTACTGAACATGGATTTATGTATAATGTTGTTAAACTAGGAAGCTCACACAGAGTTTGAATTTTAACTTCCAACAGCATTTAGGAGAAGTGATCTCTTCTCACAATGTGTATCTGCCAAGTCAACCACCTCACAAGAATGTACGTGTTGTACCTTGTAGGATTCTATATGTGCATATAAAAATACATGTGCAAATAGGCTACAGAGAAAGGGAGACAGGAATTCACATATTTGTTAACTTTAAAAAAACATGGAGAACAATTTCTACAAAAGTTGACTAGATTTATAACTCCTACACTACATAATGCAAAAGGCAAATTCAACTATACACCATGCCTCCTCTGAACTGCTTGTATTTCTATTCTGTTTGGATTATTATTCTCCATCATATTAGGATAAGTAGTCAGAGTCTAGTAGGCTAAGGGTTAGTGTCAGGGATTCAGTATTTCCAATGGAAAATTGGAAAAGGTATCCAATGTGTATGTAATTATGTGCTTTGAAAAATCTTCCGACTCTTATCCAGAACAATGCCTTGACATTACCTTTGCCCCAAGTAAGACACAATTACAGGAGAAGAGTTCGAAAATCTGTGCATATATATATGGAATGCAATATGCTCAGTTGTTCACAAACTTGGAGGTGGTAGAGGAGTTTACAAAAGTAATGGACAGGGTAAACCCTCCACAAAAATGGAGCTTTGCTGGCCTAAAGACTTCTTGAGAAACTGCCTCTGAGGTTGGGCACTTGAAATATATGTTGTTGTCAGGAGCTTAATCTTCATTTGTGGTGAGACAATTAAAGCTGGATCTGCATCAATGTGACCTGAAGGATCTTGTTTCTTATTTTCCAATGAACATGAGACAGCAGTGCTGAATTCTCTCTTTGTAGGTAAACTGTGGCCACTGGGGGCTATGTGTCTCCCTGTGAGGACTGTGAAACCATTTGATCATCCTCCAATTTTCGTGGTGTTTCTTGCTGCTGTACTGGGAGTTTGGTATTTGCTTCGTGAAATACAAAGATTTCAACTGGGACAAAGTGCTAGAGGGAGTTCTGTCACGTGTGGTGTGTCAGGGTCTGCAAGAGAATGCATCAACCAGGCCTTTTCCCACATAGCTTGGCCCCTTGACCATAGCAACCTGATTCTGAACATTGCCCTGAAAACTCTCCATATAACAGGATGCATTTACATATAAGGGTCTGCTGGCTACACTATGTCAGTCACAAGCTATTTGGAAGCCAATGGAAGGTCCACATGACTCCACCACAGATGTTTTATCACACACCTGTACACCACTACTCTAGGCCCACTACTCAGGAGGCTCCAACTTACTGGCATCACTGTTCTTCAACATTTTCATGAAACCCAGTCAATCAAGGCACTGTATTGTATACTCATGATCAGCAACAGGACATCCAAAGTTTCTCCAGTGCCACCTGGTCATGGGAATTTCAAAAAATTGATGGTATTCATCTAGCCATTTTTCAAGGATGAAGTTGGAGGCACTGTGGGTTTCAATTCATTCAGGAACCACTAAATGGTGAGGAAGTTCATTTCAATGAAATCTCTGGACAACACTCACAGGAAAGTCTTCCCAAAGAGTGGCCAAAAGGTCACATGAAGCCAGGCCCATTGAACTGTACAATGTGAGGTCCATGTGTGTTTTGACTCTCAAATATGGCTTCCATGTTTTTCATAATAAAATCATGTGATATCCTGGCTGAGATTCACAGTGCTCTGTGGAAAACCAACCTGGGACTAGATTTCAGATTCCAAGGGTGAATCTCATGTGTGGCCTCCTAAAATCCCAACTCAATTCATGGCAATACTACTCTGAGGTCAGTTCCAGCACTCAGTCTATAAGGGGAATCACCCAAGAGTGAAGCCCTGGTGGACCCAGTCATCTCTTCCAACTGCCACAAAAATGACCACAATTATAACCAAAACACGCCATCATGGCCCTCATTTTCTTCCATATAGATATTCATCATAACTTCTGGCTAGAGGTTTCCATAAGTGGCGCAGCTCAAGACAGTTTCCAATATAAGCTTCCTTGCCCCTCATTTGCCTAAAGTAAGTGTGGCCTGCACACTCTTCCTGTCAACCAGGAGTGATCAAATAGGCCTGCCATTAATACTGCTCTGCTTCTACTATTTGAGGCCTACTGACTGTCAGGTATAGATTCTTATGTGGTTTGTAGTCATGAGACAACACTAGCACATCTGCAGGGCTTTGAAGAACTCATTTTACTCAAGGGTCAATAATCACACTTGATGGAGGTCAGGAACCTAACAGAGGAAGGTGAGAGACTTCATCCACAATGACTGATCTTTTTGAATTTTGGTTATGGATGCACACATGGGATCTTTCTTTAGATCCATCAGGTGCTGACAATCTAAGCCCCAGCTTCACCGAGCGCCAAGAGACTGATTCAGACACATCCATTTCCAAAGCAATTAAGCGAAGAGCCACAGGTGATGCCCACTCATTTCCATTTGAATACTGTTTTCTTCAGGCTTCACAAAGGGGTGGCCTGAGCCAAAGACTTTCCTTACATTCAGGGCAACAGAAAAATAGGTAAGCAAATGGCCCAAAGCAGGGTTTCTCCACTGAGACTTTCCTGGTATCTGAGTTTCCTGATATCTGAGTTTTCTGACATGCTCCACTTCCCTTCAGCTATCCAGTACATGGCCATGTGACAGAGCTTGGAGGTGCTACATAGCTTGGACACAAAACTTTGCGCCTATTCTGGAGAGTGTCCGGAATTCAGGAAGAAAACAGGAACTTAGAAAGATAGTAGGTTTTGCCCATTGATAAGGCTAGTCGCAGTCCATTCATAAATTGGCAGTCTGAATGCTGGGAAGCTTTCTACTAGACAGAACACATCCATGATGCATTCTTTTTCTAATACTAAGACCACGGAGAGAGTGGGATACACAGTAATAGAAACACTCACCTTGTCAGAGGACATACTAGATACAGTCCTCTCCAAACCAAACAAATCGCCTTTCCTACATATTCTCAGAACATGAGACAAAACCACAAACTCACACCCACACTCAAAAAGACACCACCTTTCCCAAAGTAGGTCTGTGACTATCCGGAGTGTCCTATGATGGGTGGGACATACTATATTTCCACGAAATGCACTGTGCTGTCTCAGTTCTGGTCTCCTTGGCCGACTCTGTGAAGTTGTCAAAAGTCACTGGTGAGCCACTACCTTCTTTCTCAGGAAAGGCCCCTCTTCTTAGCTTTCCTAGCATTTGGCCATCCTCACATAACTAGGTACCAAGAAAGACTGACTCTGTCCTTGGTTTACCCAAACAAGTGAGACCACTGGAACTGGGACTGGAACTGGCTATGGTTGCCTGGCTTCCTGAATCCCAAGTTTAGAGAGTTCCATCACCAAGGAAGTTATGTGAGGTAACATCCTTCAGGAAGTGAATGAAGTCACTGCCTTGGCAACCACTTTGTCCTAACAGTTGCTTCCAAGGGTCCCATGAGATGGAGGGTGCACCTACTTGCTGTGACATTTTCACAAGTTAGAATGGTATATCAACCATAGGCACCTGGGCACAGCTCTCCACACAGGCTTGGTTTGGTCCATCTTCTCTACATTAAGATGAAAGAGGCTAATTCAGACACATCCCTTCACCCTGACCAGGTTGTTTGTGATGGAAGTTGACTTTTCCTCCCTCAGGTCCTTCATTGCTGCCTACATCTTCTCCATGGATCATTTCTGTATTGACCTTTGAGGTTCTCAGCAGGTGGAAGATCCCCTACACTCCTGATTGTAAGACCAACTCTGTCCCTGCTTTTCTGTAAAGTTAGATTGAGGGAACAGTGTATGGTTAGGGTAATAACAGGTTCGATTTGGGTTAGGAATCATTCTGCATGATGAATAATGGCATTGGGAACCTGTGATATTTACAAGAATATACAGGTGAAATATAAGTATGAATACAGAAGTCTAGGTAAGATTTGAAGCCCAGAAGAGCATTGGGTCCTTGATTGGGATACTTAGCTTTGAAATACCTTCTGCACAGATGTCTCAGAAAAATCGATAAACAATGGCATAGGACCTTGTAAATTGGATGATTGAATGTAGAAGAAAACATCCACTTAAAAAGGGTAGTCGGTAGGATTGGAAAGATAGTCAGTAGGTTTAGGAAGAAGAGTGAGTATAGGATTTGGTCCAAAAGTTCTTTAGCAATAGGGTTTCTCGTAGAGAATGAATGTAAATGTCAGAACATGTGATGAGTCAGTCACAATGATTAACTGGGGAAAATATATAGGGAAGCAGATATCAATAGAGACATGAAGAAATCAGGCAAAGTATAAATTGATTGATAGGATTAGTCATTTTCAACATGGTAGATGTTGAATATACAATCTTAGAAAAAAACAAATATTTAGCACCAATAGGATTAACATTTGAGAGCATTAGGCAATCGGGACTTGGATGTTTTTAATAATCCATGCTCACTTTCCATTTAGGTTTTGGTATAATCATAAGTGTGAACTTTGCATTTTGTGTCCAGAATATTACTGTGATAAAGTGTATATGTAGATCAGGTGACATGAGTATTTCTTCCACCAATTCTGTGGTCAATATTTTGAAGATGTATAAATTAGTATTGGGTGTACAAATAGGTCTACCCTGTGTCTACAAATATAGACAAAATGAATGAATTGACCATACTGTGAATAAGTAATATAACTGGTTCCAACTTTAAATTATGGATTGAATTGATATCTGAAAATATACAGGAAATCTTATATTGATATACATACATTCATTACAACCATTTATAGATCTAATGGTAATATTAAGGTTATGGTTTGTCATGAAGAGTGTGTGAGGTTTGCTTCAAAAGCGATTATTGAAATCTAAAATGAAAAGTAGTCTCATGAAAAGACCAGTCAAAAAACATGGAGGAATACATGTGTACTGAAGCAGGAAGTGATAGAAAGTGAAACAAATGCCTATAAATTTGAAAACTTGTGAATGAAATATATATCCTATGATGTGCATAAACTGAAGAAATAGTCATGTAACATTGTTGAATAAAAATGAATGTCATAATACACATCATGTACCATTGTAATCTACTTGCATTGATGTTAAAGTGGGTCAGATACTGTAGAAAAATTAGGACTTCTATGCACCATTCACTGAATTTAGATTTCAGTACTAGGAAACAATATGTATTTGAGGTGGATGAATATTTCTGAGAATAATTTTGTGAACATTTGATTATAAATCCACATACATGAATATGAATGCATTTAGGGATTGTATAATAAGACACATATATTTTATATTCTGAAAAATCTGGAGAGTGTGTATATATATATATATATATATATATATATATATATATACACACACACACACACACACACACACGCACAGACATTAAAAGGTAGCGATATATATGCCAATCGAAATTTATTATGAAATATATATCTTTCACAGATCCAAAAATATTCATTTTACTGAACATGGATTTATGTATTATCTTGTTCAACTAGGAAGCTCACCCGTAGTTTTAATTTTCAGTTCCAACAACGTTCAGGAGGAGTGATCTCTTTTGACAATTTGTATCTGCCAAGTCAGCCACCTCACAAAAGTGTACATGTGATACCAGCTAGGATTCTATATGTGCATACAAAAATACATGTGCTGAATAGGATACAGATAAAGGGCGACAGGAATTCACGGATTTGTTATCTTTAAAACACATGGAGAACTACTTCAATTTAATATTGACTTGATTTATAACACCTACCCTTTATCATACAAAAGGTAAGTCCAGCTATACACCATGCCTCCTCTGAACTGCTTGTATTTCTATTCTGTTTTGGTTATTTTGCTCCATCAATTTAGGATTGCCACAGTCTGGCTGGGCACAATTCAGGAGCCACTTGTCAAAAGCTAACTTTATTTTTAGAACCACACACGCCAAAAAATAGCTCCTCGGGAAAAACACTCAGAGCACAACTGCCACCACCGGCTTCCCACAAGCTCTCAACCTCCCCTCTCCTCCTGCTCTTGAGGTCGATTGGCTGGGTTGTTTGAGCAGAGCCAAAAAAGTCCCCCAAAAAGCAGCTCTATAATTTGAAAGGGTGGGGAAACAGCCCAATGGGCATCACCGCACAGGAGCCAATCAGCTAGATGTTGCTGGGGCCGCTGTGAGCCAACCATCAGCTGGCAGTCTGAAAGTTTGCTTTGGCCCCTTGGGCTGTGGCTCTCAACATCTAACCCTCTCTGTTTAAACAACAAGCATGTGGCTTAGGGACCATGCCTGCCTTAGGTTGTCCAATAGTACATATGGTTCTTACCCATTATCGAATGAGCTGACCTCAAGGTGTCAGCCTCCTGTCTTAGATTGGTACCATTGTAATTGGATCTTACCCGTCACTGACTACAGGTCCAGTATACATCCACACCTGTGGAGAGGTCTTTGTACCAGCGGGCGGGTGAGGCTCTTTGCCTCATCTCTGTTGGCCCCTAATTTTAGCTGAACAACCATGACAAGCAGAAGGGAGGAAGATACACCAAGGCAATTGATGGCTCTTTTTGAAAAAATTGTACCACCGATGACATCATCAGAGAAATACCCCAACACTACCACACGTCACTGCACCAACAGATAGTTCACAATGCAGGCAGGTGAGTTCACAATGCATACAAGTGATACATAGTCCAGGCAAGTTCTGCAAGCAGTTCAGTGATGGCTATTGCAGAAGCTGTAGATTGGTTTTATCTTTGACTTCACATGCACTGGGATGAAGATAGAAATTCTGGCAACAATGCCTAAAGAAAGAATTATGTAACATTCCAAAAGGCACTAAAAGAAAACAATTTTCTTAACAATTTACATTGTCTAGAAGAGAATTATTAAATATAATGAAAAGAAAAGGTGGATCCAACATGGCGGCGGGCAGAGAGGCTGCACTTTTAATGCACTCCCAGTGATGGGGTCATAAAGTCGCAAGGATAACTCTTTGATTCTACCAACGGAGATTCTCCTAGCAAAATTCCACTGAAGGGAGACTGCCCGGGAGCTACAAGAATTTTTTTGAAGCGTCTGTGTGACCCGGACGAGTGGGACCCTGCCACTAGACGCGGAGTTCGAGATTCACCAGCCACAGTCTGCGCTGCGCGGGCACAGCTGCAGATCCGTCCACCGGCCCACAGCCAAAGTCACTGGGTCCTGCTAGACGCCGAGACACAGCTTGGCAGGAAGAAGTCTTTAGCCAAGCCTCCACGTGCCAGGAGCTGAGGTGAACCGGGCTGGACCAGTCCCACCCCTCCCCTCGGTCAATCCGGCAAGAAGCCTGGGGCCCACCATAGCAGAGAGGTGACATCATCGGAGTTCGGCCGGCGAAATTCCTTCCCAGCAAAATCCACTTTAGCAGGTGTGTGACTCCCCATACTGATACAAGCAGCCAGGAAACTTCATTGACTTCTCAGGGGTCGTGTCCGTAGGGAAGCAGAGGGGAGCCCAGAACCCAAGGCCCCCATATCACCAGTGGTGAGCCCTAAGGTCTTATCCGCCAGTTTACCACAGCACTGAGGCTTAAAAGGGGCACTCGGTGGGGCTGCAAGTGTAACTAGATCTCTGGAGAATCACTTCTGGGGAACAGGACCTGGCTGGCAGGCTGACAGGAGGAAGGGGGTTAAGAGCTGGAGAAGTGAAATGGCTCTGGACTGACAAGTCTGAGAGACCCCCAGAAGACGCCCTACAGGGATAGCTCTCGGCAGGTAGAGAGCAGACACTCCGCTTGGAAGGCACAGCTCCGCCTACTGGAAGAGAAGAAGGTGGATCTCTAAGACTTTAATTTTTTTGTTGTTGTTGTTGCTGTTGTTGATTTTTTTTCTCTCCTTCTTCTCTCCCTGTTTCTTTCCCCCCTTTTCCTTCTCTCTTTCAATCCCATTTCAAGTTTTATTGTTCTTTTCATTCCCCTCTAATCTATCTCTCCCTCTATCCTTTTTTTCTTTTTAAGAGCACCTTCATTCTCCTACCCCCCAACTCTCATTCCAAGCATTACATCTTCCATTGTGTGTAATTGTCTAAATGCAAATAGGTGAATGTCTCGAGGCTGTCTATAAGACTCCTAAATACCTAGCTACTACCAACACCCTGATCCAATTGCCTGGTAGTATCCACCTTCAGTGGAGCAATCTTCTAAAGTAGCCGAGACATACTAACCATTGTACCACCAGAGCACCCAACCTAAACATATAGTCCTAAGAACAAACAGCAAATCATTATATGCATACAGAACCTAGAAGCCTTATATGAATTGAATGAATCAGCTTTAAAGTACAACAAAGCCCAAAATTTTTAGGCAGAATCTTCCACCACAAAAGAGAGACAACAGAGATATACAAAGCCAAAACAAATGTATAGGAGAAAGCAGTTACAAAGCAGTCAAACAGAGCTGGAAAGCAACGTGAACAATATGAAAAAACAAGGGAAAAAGGGGTTACAAACAATGCAGGACAATCTAAATATACAGGAGGACCTAGAAGAATCAGAAATATGGACAGGGAAAGAAATCAAGGCATTCCTAATTCAGATGGAACGGAATATTAGAGAAGACATGAGACAGCAAATCCAAGCATTGAAAGTATATTTTGAAGAGGAACTAACCACACAAATTAAATCCGCAAAGAATGAGCTTTATCAGGAGATAGAGGTGTTAAAAAATAATCAAGTTGTAATCATAGAAATGCAAGAAACCATAAATCAGATTAAAAGCGCTAATGAGAATATTACAAACAGACTAGATCAAGTAGAAGTCAGAACATCAGATAATGAAGACAAAGTATATCAACTTGAAAAGAATATAGTCAACACAGAAAAGATGTGAAATCAAACATATAACACAAAACACAAGTGCACACATAATATAATACATACAACACATGACATAATATTAAAGGCCTTATGACTTTTTACAGGTGAAATCTCCATTGCAATGTCTAAAAACTCTATTGTCCAAAAATAGAACTGATCAGCAAAACATTAACCTAGTTCTGTATGAGCTAAAAAAAACAAAATAAAACTTCATGATATGAGAAAGGGGAATAATAAAATAGATTTGAAAAAAACATTCTGGTTCTGTCACAGATGTAAGAACAGCCAAACTGGAGTTCTGCATATCAGCTCTTATTGATTTGAGCCAAATCATCTTATTTTTGGTCTGTAGAAATCTCTTTAGTTAATCTCTCTGGAATCCAAATTGGCTACTGTTCTCCCTGTGGAAACACAAAAACAGACGCCGGACTCCAGACAATTACTTGGTCAGGACCTTTCCATTGTCCTGTGAGAATATCCTTCCAAAGTACCTTGGGCTTATGTACATTTTTTGGACATATATGCCTTTCTGCAGCACTAAGCCCTGATGAACCCAAATTTAAAAAGTTTAGAGTAAAAGGGTTATTTTAAGTTTACCTTTGGGGAATATATACCCCTTCCCAATTTGTTCTTTTTGCTTCAATATGTACGTTTTAATAGTTTCATGTGCTCTTTCAACTATGCCTTCTCCCTGTGGATTGTATGGGATTCCTGTTATATGAGTAATGCCAAATGATGAGCAAAATTGTTTAAAAGAAGTAGAAGTATAAGCAGGGGCATTATCTGTTTTTAACTCTTTTGGAACGCCCACAGTGGCAAAATTTTGTAAGCAATGAGCTATAACATCTTTAGTATTTTTCTCCAGCAAGAATGGAGCCCATCAAAAATCCAGAAGAAGTATCAACTGTAACATGCAAATATTTTAATTTTCCAAATTCTGGCAAGTTTGTGACGTTCATCTGCCAAATATGGTTAAGTATCAATCCTCTAGGATTGACTCCAAGATTAACTTGTGGTAAAAAGTTCACACAATTTTGACATTGTTTTATTATTTGTCTAGCTTGTTCCTTAGTTACTTTGAAACGCTTTTGTAAAGTATTAGCATTCACATGGAACTTTTTATGAAAATTTGTATCTTCTTCTAGTGTATAGAAAATATGTATGAATGTCATGTGTTGTTTTACCTGCTAAATAATTGCCCAAACTAAGGGCTCCAGGCAATCCTGTATGTGTCCTGAAATATCCTATAAAAAACGGATCTTTCCTGTCCCAGATTAGACTTTGTATAGTCGAAAGCAAAGAGAAAATAGTAGAGGAAGGGGAAATCCTTCTACCATCTTCAAGTGATACTATAGCACTAACTATATACTGATTATCGGAAAATAAATTAATTACAGATGCTTTAAGCATCACAAAAGCTTGTAATACTGCATTAAGCTCTACATTTTGAGCTAATTGTTTGGGTACTAAAAATGTAAAAGTTTGATCAGGTGTAAATATTACTGCTGTACCATTATTTGACCCATCAGTGAATATATTTGTAGCATTTATAATAGGTGTTTTTCTTGTCATTTTTGGAAAAATTACATGATGTGATGACCAAAAAGACAATAAAGGATTAGATGGTAAGTGGTTATCAAATGAAACATTAGATTTGCAAATGATTATTGCCCAAGTATTTAACTAATTATCTAAATCATCAATTTGATTCATAGTATATGGAGTAATAATTTTATCTTCTTGGGTTGTATTATAGTTATAGTAGAAATATTCAAGTAAAAGAGAAGGTCTCTCGAGCTAGTCAGACAGAGATAAAAATTCAATTAAAAGAGAAGGTCTCTCTAGCTAGTTAGACAGAGGAAAAAATCAAGTGATTGATCCTGATAATGTGTCTGAATCAGCCTCTTGGACCTGTGTGAGGTTGTGGCTTAGATTCTCATCACCTGATGGATCATTCCGTGTGTGAATCCATACCCAAAATGGCCAAAAGAGCAGTCCCTGTGGATGAAGTCTCTTGCCTTCCTTTGTAAGTCTACTGAACTCCATCAAGTGAGAATACACATCCTTTTGTGTCAAATGAGTTCTTCAAAGCCCTGGAGAGTCTAGCACATAGGTTCTTGGGTTTTCTCATGACTCCAATTCACATAAAAATATCTATACCTGACAGTCAGTAGGCCTCAAATTGGAGAAGCAGAGGTGTATTAAGGGCAGGCCTATTTGATCACACCTGGTTCACAGGAAGGGTGTCCAGGCCACCATGACTTTAGGCAATGAGGGGCAAGAAAGCTTATTTTGGACACTGTCTTGGACTTCGCCACTCATGGAAACCTCCAGACAGAGCGTAGTATGAGAGTGTATATATGGAAGAAAATGAGGACCATGTGGGAGTGTTTTGGTTTTAATTGTGGTCATTTGTGTGGTAGTTGGAAGATATGACTGGGTATACCTGGGCTGAACTCTGGTGTGATTCCCCTTAGAGACTGAGTTCTAGAGCTGACTTAGAGAAGTGTTATCATGAAATATGTTGGGATTTTAGTTGGTCACGCATGAGAGTCGCCCTTGGAAACCGAGATCTAGGCCCAGGTTTGCTTTCCACAGAGCACTGGGAATCTAATCCAGGATATCACATGGTTTTATTCTGAAAGACATGGCAGCCATAGTTGAGAGTCAAAACACACATGTACCTCACATTGTAGACAGCAATAGGTCTGGCTTCCTGTGAAATTTTGGCCACTCTTTGGAAGCCTTGCCTGTGAGATTTCTCCAGAGCTTTCATTGAAATGAGCTTCCTCACCATTTAATTGTTCCTGAATGAAGTTAAACACACAGTGCCTCCAACATCATTCTTGTAAAATGGCTAGATAAATACCATGAAATTTTTGAAATTCCCATGACCATGAAAATGGTGTAGAACAGAGATGCCAGTAAGTTGGAGCCTGATGTGAAATGGGCCTAGAAAAGTCGTGTGCAGTTGTGTGATAAAATATCTGTGGTGGGGCAATGTGGATCTGCCATTGGCTTCCAAATGGCTTGTGACTGACATGGTGCACCCAGCAGACCCTTCTATGTAAAGGCATCTTGTTATGTGGAGAGTTTTCAGGGCAATGTTCAGAATCAGATTGCTATGGTTAAGGATGCAAGCTATGTGGGATTGAAGCCTGGTTGGTTCATTATCCTGCAGAACCTGACACACCACACGTGACAGAACTCCCTTTAGCACTGTGTCCCAGTTTAACTCCTTGTATTTTGTGAAGCAAATACCAAACTCACATTGCAGCAGCAAGAAACACATCGACAAGTGGAGGATGGCCAGATGGCTTTACAGTCCACACGGAAAGAGTTTGCCCGCAGTGGCCACAGTTTACCTACAAAGAGAGAATTCAGCACTGCTGCCTCATGTTCATTAGAAAATAAGGAACCATGTCCTCCAGGTCACTTAGATACATACCTAGCTTTGATGGTCTCTCTACAAAAAAATCTAAAACTCCTGACAACAACAAATATTTCAAGTGCCCAAACTCAGAGGCAGTTTCACCAGAAGTCTTTAGTCCAGAAGAACTCCATTTTTGTGGAGTATTTACCTGTCCCTTACTTTTGGAAACTCCTCTACCACCTTCAAGGTTGTGAACTCTTGAGCATATTACATTCCAGATATGTATTCACAGATTTTCTAACTCGTCCACTCTAATTGTATTTTACTTGGAGTGAAGGTAAAGTCAAGGCATTGTTCTGGATTAGAGTGGGAAGATTTTTGTGAAGCACATATTTACATACACATTGGATTCATTTTCCTATTTTCAATTCAAAATGCTGAATGCCTGACACTAACGCATACCCTACTAGACTCTGACTACTAATTCTAATATGATGGAGAAAAATAACCCAAACCGAATAGAAATACAAGCAGTTTAGACGAGACATAGTGTATTGCTGGACTTGCCTTTTGCATTATACAGGGTAGGACTTATAAATCTAGTCAATATTTTGTTGAAATAGTTCTCCATGTGTTTTTAAAGTTAACAAATAGATGAATTCCTCTCTGCCTTTCTCTGTAGCCAATTCAGCACATGTTATTTCATATGCACATATTGAATCATACCTGTTATCACATGTACATTCTTGTGAGGTGGCTGACTTTGCAGATACAAATTGGGAGAAGAGATCACTCCACCTAAACACAGTTGGAACTGAAAATTCAACCTATGGGTGGGCTTTGTAGATGAACAACATGATAAATAAAATCATGTTCAGTATAATGAATATTTTTGGATCAGTGGATGATATACATTTCATGATGAATTTCGATTTCCATATATATTGCTACTTTTTAATGTCTGTGTGTGTGTGTGTGTGTGTGTGTGTGTGTGTGTGTGTGTACACTCTCCAAGTTTTTCAAAATATGAAATATATGGGTCTCAATGTACACTCCCTAAATTTATTCGTATTCATGTATGTGGATTTATAATCAAATATTCAAAAGATTATTCTCAGAAATATTCATCCACCTGAAATACATATTTGTTTCCTAGAAATAAAAACTAACTTCTGTGAATGGTGCATTCGAATCCTAATATTTCTACAGTAACTGACCCAGTTTAACACCAATGCAAGTAGATAATTATGGAACGTGATGTGTATTTTGATGTTCATTTTTAGTCAACACTTGTACATTACTATTTCTTCAGTTTATGCACATCATAAGATATATATTTCATACACAAGTTAGCAAATTTATTGGCATTTGTTTCACTTTCAATAACTTCATTCTTCAGAACACATGTATTCCTCCATGTTTTTTAACAAGACTTCTTTCTAAACACATTATTTTTGATTTCCATAATCACTTTTGAAGCATAACTCACACACTCTTCATGATGAAATATCACCTTAATATTACCATTAGAAGTATAACTGGTTGGAATGAATGATTTTATATCAACATTAGATTTTCTGTATATTTTAGATATCAACTCAATCCATTATTTAAAGCGGACCAATTATATTATTTATTCACAGTATGGTCTATTCTTGCATTATCTCTATATTCTTAGACAGATACTACACCACTTTCTACCCCCAATACTCATTTATACGTCTTCAAAATATTGTTCCCAGAAATGGTGGAAGAAATACTCATGTCACCTGATCTACATATACATTTTATCACAGTAATATTCTGGAAAATAAAGCAAAGGTCACACTTATGATTGTACCAAAGCCTAAATTTAAAGTGAGCATGGATTTCTAAAAACATCCATGTCCAGGTTGCCTAATTCTCTCAAATGTCAATCCAATTGTTGACTACATATTTGTTTCTTTCTAAGATTATATATTCAAACTCAACCCTGTTGAAAATGTCTAATCCTATCACTCACTTTACTTTTCCTGAT
This sequence comes from Callospermophilus lateralis, assembly GCF_048772815.1. Classification (NCBI taxonomy): domain Eukaryota; kingdom Metazoa; phylum Chordata; class Mammalia; order Rodentia; family Sciuridae; genus Callospermophilus; species Callospermophilus lateralis. The sequence goes on from NW_027510595.1 coordinate 4,437,024, forward strand.
ATCCTAATGTCTCTATTGATATCGACTTTCCTTCATAAATTCCCAGTTCATCATTTTGACTGTTCATTTGTGCTGACATTTACATTCACTCTCTACCTGAAACCCAATTGCTAAATAACTTTTGGTCCAAATCCTATACTCACTCTTCTTTCTGAATCTACCAACTATCTCCCAAATCCTACTGACTATCCTTTTTTGAATGGATGTTCTCTTCGACATTCAATCATTCAAGGTACAAGGTCCGATGCCATTGTGTACTGATTTATCTGAGACATCTGTGCAGGACATAATTCAAAGCTAAGTCTCCCAATCAAGGGCCCAATCCGTTTCTGGGCTTCAAATATTACTTAGATTTCTGTTTTCATACATATATTTCACCTCTATATTTTTATAAATATCACAGATTTCCAATACCATTATTCATCCAGCAAAATGATTCCTAACCCAAATCGAACATGTAATTAACCCAAACCATATACTATTCCCTCATTCTAACTTTATAAAAGAGCAGGGAAAGTGTTGGTCTTACAATATAGTAATGTAGGGGATATACCACCTGCTGAAAACCTCAAAGGTCCATGCAGAAATAATCCCTGGAGAAGATGTAGGCAGCTATTAAGGACCTGAGAGAACAGAAGTCATCTTCCATGGAAAACAACCCTGTCTGGAGAGGGGTTGTGTCTGACTGAGTGTCTCTGTTCCTAATGTACAGAAGATGGACCAATCCAGGCCTGTGTGCAGAGCTGTTCACGGGTGCCTATGGGTGATATAGTATTCTAACTGGTGAGAGGGTCACGGGAAATAGGGGCAGCATCTATCTCATGGGACCCTTGGAAGCAACTGTTAGGAAAAAGTGGTTGCAAAGGCAGTGACCTCATTCAGTTCCTGAAGGAAGTGACCTCATCTCTATTCCTTGGTGATGGAACTCTCTGAACTTGCGATCCAGGATTCCAGGCACCCAGAGCCAGTCCTAGTCCCAGTCCCAGTGGGCTCATTTGTTTGGATTTTGTAAGGACAGAGTCAGTCTTTCTTGGTATCTATTGATGTGAAGATGGCCAAATGCCAGGAAAGCTTTGAAGACTGGCCTTTCCAGAGAAAGCAAGTAGTGGCTCACCACGGGATCCTGACAATTTCACAGAGTTGGCCAAAGAGTCCAGATCTGAGACAGGACAGGCCATTTTGGAGGTACATAGTAAGGCTCACCAGTGAGAGTACACTCCGAATAGTCACAGACCTACTTGGGGGAAGGCGTTGCCTTTGTGGTTTTTGTTGTGTGTTTGTGGTTTTATCTCATGTTCTGAGAAAAGGTAAGAAAGGCGGTTTGTTTGGTTTGGAGTGAACTGTTTCTAGTAAGTCGTTTGACAAGGCAAGTGTTTCTATGTCTGTGTATCCCAATGTGTCTGTTGTTGTAGACATTAGAAAAGAGAATGCATCAATGGATGTGTCCTGTCTAGTAGAAAGCTTCCCAGCATCAATCCTGCCCAATTTATGAATGGATTGTGGCTTGCATTATCGAAGGGCAACACCTACAAACTTCCTAAGTTCCCATTTTCTTCCTGAATTCTGGCTACACTCAAGAATAGGCTCATGGTTTTGTGTCCAAGATATTTACCACCTCCAAGCTCTGTGATATGGCCATATACTGGATAGCTGAAGGGAATGGCGAGCATCTCAGAAAACTCAGATATCAGTGTGACCAGTAAAGTCTCAGTGGAGGAACCCTGCTATGGGCCTTTTGCTTACCTATTGTTCTTTTGCCCTGAATGTCAGGAAGGGCTTTGCCTCACACCACCCCTTTCTGAAGCCTGAAGAAACCAGTTTTCAAATGGAAATGAGTGGGCATCACCTGTGGCTCTTTGCTTAACTGCTTTGGAAAGGGATGTGTCTGAATCAGCCTCTTGGCCCTGTGTGAGGCTGTGGCTTAGATTACCAACACCTGATGGATGTAAAGAAAGATCCCATGTGTGCATACAAAATCAAAATGGCAAAAATTCGCAGTCATTGTAGATGAAGTCTCTCGCCTTTCTCTGTAAAGTTCCTGACCTCCATCAAGGGGAATAGGGATCCTTTGGGTCAAATGAATTCTTCAAAACCATGCAGAGGCAAATCCATAAGTGCTTCGGTTTTTTCTTGACTCCATTTCACATAAAGAATCTAAACGCCAAAGTCAGAAGGCCTCAAATTGGAGAAGTGGAAAAGTATTAATGGCAGACTTATTTGATCACTCCTGGTTCACAAGAAGGGTGTCCAGGCCACCGTGACTTTAGTCACACACACACACACACACACACACACACACACACATATATATATATATATATATATATATATATATATATATATACACTCTCCAGATTTTTCAAAATATGAAATATGTGTCTTATTTTACACTCACGAAATTCATTCATATTCATATACGTAAATTTATAATCAACTTTCCAAAGATTATTCTTAGAAATATTCATTAACCATAAAAACATATTTCTTTCCTATACTGATAAGTAACTTGAGTGAATGGTGCACACAAATCCTAATATTTCTACAGTACCTGACCCAGTTTAACATCAATGCAAGTAGATTCCAATCGGACATAATGTGTATTTTGACGTTCATTTTTATTCAACACTGGTAGATTACTATTTCTTCAATTTATGCACATCATAGGATATATATTTCATCCACAAGTTAGAAAATTAATAGGCATTTGTTTCACTATCAATCATTTCCTGCTTCAGAGCACATGCATTCCTCCATGTTTCTCGACTGGTCTTTTCATGAGAAAAGGGATGGACAAGGCAAGGTAAGGCAACTAAGATAGCACCGAAGACACGGAAACAGTCCTATTTGGTTGCAACCGGATTTAGAGGGCATTGCTTCTGTTGTAATCATTTAATCCCCTGCACCCCAAGTTTAAATTGTTTCAGAATTTTGTACCCAACATGGATGAGAGGGGCTCAGAAGTTCACAATCTGCAGAAGTTTATAAAAAGCAGTTTTTGTTTCTGTTTTTTTTTTTTTTCTCTGTTCTGGGCAAGTTAACATTTTAAGGATACCGGGAATGGGGCAGAGCTATTTTCTTCTCTTTTTTTTTCTCTCAGCCAGATGTTACCATGGAGCCCAGTTGGTAACTTCTTTATCTTAGAAATGTAGCCTTCTCTGTGAAGCCCCAGCTCAAGGCCAGAGGCCTTGTTTACATATTGCCAGCATTATGACTGACTCTTTCCAAACACATTATTTTCGATTTCCATAATCACTTTTGTAGCAAAACTAACATATCTTCATGATAAACCGTAACCCTAATATTAATATTAGATGTATCATTGGTTGGAATGAATGATTGTATATCAATATAAGATTTCTTATATATTTTCAGATATCTATTCAATCCGTTATTTAATGTGGAACCAGTTATATTACTTATTCACTTATGGTCTATTCATGCATTATCTCTATATTCAATGACACAGTGTACACCTCTTTGTACCCCCAATACCCATTTATATGTCTTCAAAATATTGCTCCCAGAAATGGTGGAAGAAACACTCATGTCACCACATCTACATATACATTTTATCACAGTAGTATTCTGGAGACAAATGTAAAGGTCACACTTTTGATTGTACCAAAGCCTAAATGGAAAGTGAGCATGGATTACAAAAAACATCCATGTCAAAGTTGCCTAATGCTCTCAAATGTCAATCCTATTGGTGACTACATATTTGTTTCTTCTTAAGATTATATATTCTAACTCAATTCTGTTGAAAATGTCTAATCGTATCACGCACTTTATACTTTGCCTGATTTCGTAATGTCTTTATTGATATCTGCTTTCCTACATATTTTCCCACTTCATTATTGTGACTGTTCACATGTGCTGACATTTACATTCACTCTCTAACCGAACCCCTATTGCTAAAGATATTGTTTTCCAAATCCTATACTCACTCTTCTTCCTAAACCTACCGACTATCTTCTTAATCTTACCGACTATCCGTTTATGACTGGATTTTCTCTTCTACATTCAAACATCCAAGTAATGTTCCTGCAAGCGTCGGTGGAAGAGATCACCAAGATAGTGTCTCATGCAACAGCAAGGGGTTAATTGGGGGTCCAGCAAGCTGGGGCTCAGAGCTCACATGAATAGAGCAGAGAGCCCTGAGAACAGCTTAATCAGAGCTTATATACTTTCCTTGGAGAGGGCAGGGATGGAAATTTATTGATGGGTCAGAGCGAGTGGGTGGTTAGTGTGAAACTGGGTGAGAGAATACATTCTGCAATTTGGCAGTTGGGGACAGCACAATCTGGGAACAAGATTACAAACAGTTCTCAATATTTCAACAGTGTTTTGTTAAGCATACAGAAAAACAGGAAGTTACAAGTACCTTTTGTGTTAACCTTTCATTCCCCACTTCTTCTTCTTGCTACTTTTAATCATAAAAGTGATTATTGGGACGTGTCACATTCTATGTCTGCTAGTGGGGTATTACCATAAGTTTTACTTATTCAATTTGAGCTTGGAGAAAAGAAATTACATGGTTGAGCAAACAGGGTTTTATAGTTAGCAATAATATGAGGATTATTATTGGACAGGCCAGGGTTGATAAAAGCGTAGATAAGCAGGGGGACTGTGTGAACCAAGACTCAAACCACCCTTTTTGGGCCTCTCTCTCTCGTTGACGCTTTTCAAGGCATCCTTTTATTTTACTCAAAGGTTTTTTTTACAACCTCAGTATGGTCGGCATCAAAACAACATTCTTACATCAATGCAGCACAAAGGCCCCCTTCTCTCATGAAGAGGAGGTCCAACTCTCAACTGGAGTGTAAAACAACTTCAGAGAGACATGTTAAAGATTCCTGCAAAGCTGTGATGGAGGTTTCTATTATCTTTAAGTTTTGGTCTCTTGCTGCTTCTATTTGGGTCATTTGTTGTGTACCATGGAGCAGGGCAGTGGTTCCCGTGACTACCACTGCCGCAACTCCAATTCCTAATATGATGGCTAAAGTGAGGGATATATGTTCCCAGTGGAACCGGGTTGTATGCCCCCGTGTTTGAACTTCAAATGAACCTGGGTCATTATAGAGCAATCTGGGAGACATCTTCACCATTACACAATTAATCACATCTGTTGACCATTTCATGAAAACATGAACAATGTTTAAGTATATAGAATTATACTGTTGTAGGGACGGACAAGGCACGGCACTTAAGATAGCACCAAAGACAGGGAAACAGTCCTATTTGGTTGCAACCAGATTCAGAGGGCATTGCTTCTGTTGTAATCAATTAACATCCTGAACCCCAAGTTTAGGTAGTTTCAGAATTTTGTACCCAACATGAAAGAGAAGGGACTCAGAAGTTCACAGTCTGCAGAAATTCACAAAAAGAAGCTTTTTTTTCTGTTTTTTCCTTTATTGTGGGCAAGTTAACTTTTCAAGGACACCTGGGAGGCAGAGAGCTTTTTTTTCCTTTTCTTTTATCCTCCTGCCAACTGTTACCATGGAGCCCAGTTTGTAAATTTTTATCTTAGAAATGTAGCCATCTCTGTGAAGCCCCAGCTCAAGGCCAGAGGCCTTGTTAACATATTCTGTGAAAAACTATTAAGGGGGTGTCTAGCTTAGGAGTGCTGATTTTTCCAGCCAGTAGCCAAGTAGAACAGGGCAACAGAAAAAGAGGAAGTTAATCTACACTGAACTCATTTATAGAGACTCTTTTGCTGAAAGTCCTAAAGTCAGCCATGGTGAAGACTTCTGGAGAAGTTCAGTGAAGATTTTTCTGTGGGCCTGGTACAGAGGGGGAAGACGGGGAAGGCGGGGGGTGAGAGCAGCTCCATGGATCTGAGAATAAGGAAGGAGAGATGTAAAGGAATAATGGGAAAGGGGTTTGGGATTTTCCTAGCAACATAAATTGAGCAGTAGAATCGGTAGAGCAGAAAGGAAGACGGGAGTGAGTATCCCAAAAAGCTTGTGAGGGACTTTAAATTCTTAGTAACCTGTTTTCAGTGATGACAAAGCAACTATAAAGGCCATTTTTATTACATCTTCGATAGGGGTCTGAGGGCTCTCCTAAGCTGGTTTGAGCTTTGGGTTAAGTGGTAAGAGGACCTGGTGGGACCCGGTGTGGGCACTGACAGGAAAAGAGAGAAGTGAGTGGATGGATGGGTACCTCAGTACCTGCTACCTCAGCAAGAGGGCAATGCTCTGAGAACCGGCGGAGGTTTCGGTTTTTGATCTAGTAATTGGAGAAGAGAAATCAGGTTTGCTGAGGTGGGACTGACAGCAGAGAGTCTGGAGCAGAAGGCTGAGTTTGAGGAACTATTGGAGAAGCATAGTTCAGGATGTGAGCGAAAGAGGAAAAAGGCCTTCACATAGGGGAATTTCCTTTCACCCTTTTGAGCACTTGCAGAAGTTAAAAAGGTCACACATAATTTGAGGATCTAGAGACTCCTCTGTTGGCCACCAGTTTGGATTTTCTAAGTGGTAATATGGCCAATGCTGTGTACTGAATTTGATGAGGATTTTGGGTTCCACCAGGCAGCCCCTGTATGCTCAAATCCCCATGACTTACAGAAGAAATCGGCTTTTCCCCCACACAGCCGTGGCGGTTTGTGGCTTTGATAGTCTGCCGGGCAAACATACTAATATAGGCTAGCCAACCTGCATCTGGCTTGTCTGTCCCTACAACCATAATGTTTGTTTCCATTATCTATGGTACAGAAAGGATTTAATGGAATTTTAGTGAGATCCTCTTCATCAGGGATATCCTAATAGGAAAGACCTATAGCCAGCTGACAAATGTCTGGGTGGAGAGATGGCCACCAGGTCCCTAAGGGGGCTGTATGCAAGATAGACCATACTTCTTGTCTAGTAGTATTTGTGATCAGCCATCGCTGCTGAAGGGACTGATGAGCGTTAGGACTACGGGTGGCCAAGGAGAGAGTCTATAGCCTTACCCACGTGGCGAATATGCAATTTGAAAGGGTTAACAGTCTTTTCCAGTTTTCAGCCAGAGTCTGGACATGGCACAGGCTTGAGATGAGAGGCATGGATCCAGGAAGTGATTCCCTCTACTTTTACTGCTGTAGGTGTTATAAGTAGCACCTGGAATGGTCCTTTCCCGCGGGGTTCCAGGGATGACACCTGATGTCATCTTATGTAGAGGAAGTCTCTTTCTTGATATCAATGTGGATTCCCCTCGTCCCCAGGTTGGAAGGCAGTGGCCAGCTGTTTCCACAGGTATAGCTGAGTTCTTACAAGAGATTTAAGTATGTCAAGCAAGGGTGTGTGGAAGGGATCCTTAGGTCTTAGAGTCGGGGTTAGGTCTCTTAGTGTAGGAAGGGCCCCATAGAGAATTTCATAGGGGGTGAGGTTACACAAAGAAAGAAAGGGAGTATTTCTTGCATGAAACAGTGCATAAGGCAGGAGCATAGTCTAATCTTTTATGCCGGTCTCTAAGCTTAATTTTGTTAAGGTCTCTTTAATGGTTCTATTTATTTTTTTTAAGTGTCCTGACCTCTGGGGTCTATAAGCACAATGTAACTTCCAATTAATCCCCAGGGTCCTGGCAAACCCCTGATTTACCTGGCCCATGAAGGCTGTTCAATTATCAGACCATATTAAATTAGGCAGGACGTGTCTTTGATAAATATCTTTCAGGATCTTCTCGACCACAATTTGTGCCGGTTTTCTTTTCTTTTTTTTTTTTTTTGGTGGGAAAGGCTTCAATCCATCCTGAAAATGTATCTACAAAGACTAGGAGATATTTAAGTCCATACCTTGCTGGCTTAATTTTAGTAACGTCCACTTCCCAGAATTGTCCTGGTCTGGTTCCTCATAGGTGCTTTCCTGCAGGAAGCTTGGAAGGGTAAGCATTAACCAATTGACAGAACTGACAGGCTTTTGTTACCCATTCAATTATTTCCTTTCACTGTGAGTGAATTAGTCTAAAACTCTGTTCTTGATCCTACAGTAATGCCGGCAGTTTTTTTGAACCAAGTTGATTGAGTTGATGTACATTTTTAATGTAGTGTAGGGCTTTCTGAAATTGCAGGCTGGGCTCAGTGAAGTTGAGGAGTTCAGTGTCAGTGTTCTTAGATGTTATCAAAAGCTTGCTGGTGCTCAAGGGTCCATTGGAATTGGGCATTCTCATTTAACAGCGGGTATAAAGGAGCAGCTAAGAACACAAACCCAGGTCCATAACCTGCTAAAGCCAGCAGTCCCAAGAAACTCTCTATGTTGTCTCCTGTTAAATGGGGGTGGTATCTGCACAACGGTTTGTTTTCTGGGCTCAGTGAGCCATCATTTACCGCGCCTAAGGAAATATCCCAGGAAGATTACTTCTTGCTTGCAAATTTGGGCCTTTTTGTCCAAAGCTCTCTACCCAAGTTGAGCAAGCTCAGATAATAGTGCTTGGGTCTCAGACTCACAGTTTTCTTTGGTGTTGGCTGCCAGTAGCTGGACATCCACATATTGAAGCAGAATGACTTCGGGGTGCGTAGTTCTGAAGTTGTAGAGATGTCTGTGAAGGGCTTCATCAAAGAGAGTGGGGGAGTTTTTGAACCCCTGTGGAAGTCTAGTCCAAGTTAGTTGACAAGACGTTCCGGTTTCTGGGTCTACCTACTCGAAAGCAAACAGAAACTGACTATCTTTATGCAGAGGCAAGCAAAAGAAAGCATCTTTTAAGTACAGAACAGTATAGCATTTTCACTCGGCCACAGCAAAGAGGTTATTGGGGGTCCAGCATGCTGGGGCTCAGAGCTCACTTGAATAGAGCAGAGAGCCCTGAGAACAGCTTCAACAGAGCTTATATACTTTTGTTGGAGAGGGCAGAAAGGGAAATTTATTGATGGGTCAGGGCGAGTGTGCGGTTTGCGTGCACCCGGGTGAAGGAGTATATTCTGCAGTTTGGCAGTTGGGGACAGCACATCCTGGGAACAAAATTAGCAAACAGTTCTCAAGATTTCAACAGTGGTTTGTTAAGCATACAGAAAAACAGGAAGTGACAAGTGCCTATTAACCTTTCACCAAAGCAAAATGGAAAGTGAGCATTGATTACTAAAAGCAACCATGTCCAGGTTGCCTAATGGTCTCAAATGTCAATCCTATTGGAGGCAACATATTTCTTTCTTCCTAAGATTATATATTCAACCTCAACCATGTTGAAAATGTCTAACCCTATTACATTATACTTTGCCTGATTTCCTAATGTCTCTATTGATATCTGCTTTCCTACATATTTTCCCCAGTTCATCATTGTGACTGACTCTTCATATGTGCTCATATTTACGTTCACTCTCTACCCAAAACCCTATTGCTAATGAAACTTTCATTCAAATCCTATATTCACTCTTTTTTCTAAACCTACTGACTACCTTCCTAATCCTGCCGAGTATTCCTTTTTGACTGGATGTTCTCTAGGACATTTAATCATCCAAGGTACAAGGTCCTTTGCCATTGCACATCGATTTATCTGAGATATCTGTTCAGAACATAATTCAAATCAAAGTATCTCACTAAAGGGCCCATTGCCCTTCAGGGCTTCAAATCGTACCTAGATTTCAGGTTTCATACTTATATTTCACCTATATATTCTTGTGAATATCGCAGGTTCCCAATACCATTATTCATCCCGCAGAATGTTTCCTAACCCAAATAGAATATGTTATTAACTCTAACCATACACTGTTCCCTCAATCTAACTTCACAAAAGAGCAGGGACAGAGTTGGTCTTACAATACAGGAATGTAGGGGATCTTTCACCTGCTGAGAACCTCAAAGTTTGATGAGAAATGATCCCTAGAGAAGATGTAGCAGCTATGAAGGACCTGAGAGAGCAAAAGTCATCTTCCATGGCAAACCACCTGTTCAGGATGAAGTGATGTGTCTGAATCAGCCTCTCTCCTACTGATATAAAGAAGATGGACCAAACCAACCCTGTGTGGAGAGCTTCTCCTTGGTGTCTATGGTTGATATACCATTCTAACTTCTGAAAGTGTCACAGGAAGTAGGGGCAGCCTCCATCTCAAGGGACCCTTGGAAACAAGTGTTAGGACAAAGTGGTTGCCAAGGCAGTGACCTCATTCCCTTCCTGTTGGAATTGACCTACCTCACTTATTTGGTGATGTAACTCTCTGAACTTGGGATCCAGGAAGCCAGGCACACAGAGCCAGTCCCAGTCCCATTCCCAGTGGACTTACTTGTTTGGATTTACCAAGGAGAGAGTCTGTCTCTCTTGGTACCTAATGGTTTGAGGATGACAAAATGCAAGTAGAGCTCTGAAGATGGGCCTTTAATGAGAAAGCAGGTAGTGGTCAGCACAGGCTCCATACAACTTCACAGAAATGGACAAGAAGACCAGACCTGAGACAGGACAGGCCATTTTGGGGGAACATAGTATGGACCACCAGTCAGAGGACACTCTGGATAGTCACAGACTTACATGGGGGAAGGAGGTGACTTTTTGATTGTGGGTGTGAGTTTGGGGTTTTGTCTCATGTTCTGAGAATAGGTAGGAAAGGTGGTTTGTTTGGTTTAGAGTGGACTGTTTCTAGAAAGTCCTTTGACAAGGCGAGTGTGTCTGTGTCTGTGTATCCCACTGTGTCCTTGGTTGTACATATTAGAAAGCAGAATAGATCAATGGATGTATCCTGTCTAGTAGAAAGCTTCCCAGAATTCATCCTGCCCATTTTAGGAAAGGACTGTTGGTTGCTTTTCGATGGGCAACACCTACTATCTTCCTAAGTTCCTGTTTTCTTCCTGAATTCTGGCCACTCTCCAGAATAGGCTCATGTTTTTTTTGTCCAAGATATGTACCACATCCAAGCTCTGTGACATGGCCATGTACTGGATAGCTGAAGGGAATGGCAAGCATCTCACAAAACTCAGATATCATTGTGACTAGTAAAGTCTCAGTGGAGAAACCCTGCATTGGGATTTGCTGACTTATTGTTCTGTTACCCTGAAGTCAGGAAGGTCTTTGCCTCAGGCCACCCCTTTGTGAATTTTGAAGAAAAAAGTTTTCAAATGGAAGTGAATGGGCATCACCTGTGGCTCTTTGCTTAACTGCTTTGGAAAAGTATGTGTCTGAATCAGCCTTGTGGCTCTGTGTGAGGCTGTGGCTTAGATTATCAGCTCCTGATGGATCTAAAGAAAGATGCAATGTGTGCATCCAAAACCAAAATGGCAAAAAGATCAGTCATTGTGGATGAAGTCTCTCGCCTTCCTCTGTAAGTTTCCTGACTTCCACCAAGTGAGAATAGGGATCATTTGGGTCAAATAAGTTCTTTCAAGCGCTGCAAAGTTGCTTTGGTTTCCTAATTACTCCAAATCACATAAGAAATCAAAACCTGACAGTCAGTAGGCCTCAAATTGGAGAAGCAGAGCAGTATTAAAGGAAGAACTATGTGATCAATCCTAGTTCACAGGAAGGGTGTTCAGGCCACCCTGAGGTTAGGCAAATGAGGGGCAAGGGAGCTTATTTTGGACACTCTCTTGCGCTGTGGCATTCATGAAAACCTCTAGCCAAAGGCTATAATGAGTGTATGTATGTAAGAAGTTGAGTGCCATGTGAGAGTGATTTGGTTTTAATTGTGGTCATTTGTGTGGCAGTTGGAAGAGATGACTGGGTCCACCTGGTTTTGAACACTGGTGTGATTCTCCTCAGAGACTGAGTTCTGAAACTGACCTCAGAGAAGTAATTGCTTTGGAAAGAGATGTGTCTTAATCAGGCTCTTGGCCCTGTGTGAGGCTGTGGCTTAGATTATCAGCAACAGACGGATCAAAAAAAATGATCCCATGTGTGCATCCAAAACCAATATAGCCAAAAGAGCAGTCATTGTGAATGAAGTCTCTCACCTTCCACTGTAAGGTTCTGAAAGAATAAAAGAAATTGAAATCGAAATGTAATGAACCAGGTTTTGTAAAGTTTCCAAGCTGCACTCAGAACCTGAAATTCCTGTGGCAGTTAAGACAATTCCTGGAACTGCCCATTAGATGTGTGTTGAAATCTTCCCTGACCACCTTTTTACTTAACAACCCCTTCCCAGAAGCCGTGCATCTCACCACGTATAAATCTCAGGGCTTCAACCAATCAGTTTAAATGTATACCCCTTCTGAGGGCTGACCAATCACCCCCTGCCCCAACTTTTCCCGCCAATGAATGTGCTAATCATGTTTTAGAGTTGTTATTTCATTTTCCCGTGGTACATGATGATTTCCTAAAGGAGGCTATGATGTATGTAAAGTCCCTGAGCTCTCTAAAGAATGTATATAAACTCTGCTCAAGTTGTTCTCCGGGCTCTTTGTTCTTTGCTCCTCTGAAGGGAGCTCTGAGGCCTAGCATCTGGACCCCCAATAAACCCTTTGCTGATGCATGAGAAATCCTCTTTGTTGTCTTTTCCTTTGATGTTCGCAGCACCTTTTCATCTGGAGGCCCCAGGTGAGATATCCGGGAGCGGTGAATGGAAGACCTCAAGGGAGTCCTCTCGGGGTAAGTAAGGTGCCTCTTTCTGGTTTCGGGTTTCAGGCTAGGGCGTGGCAAAGTGGCTGTTGGTGAAGAGCATTAGCTCTCTCCTATGGTGTGACAGACGTGTCACAGAGCCAAGATCACGTCCCTGAGGGACACTCCGGAGGACTAGGGAATTCAAGGAATAGTAGTTTCCTCAACTCGGTTATGTTTTGCTTCAGGATTTGATTTGCCAGCCCATCAGGTTTTGCCGGTAACTCAGTTTTGGTCATTGTTCTGAACTCATGTTGAGTTTACTGTCTGTTTTTATTGTCTAACCCATTAATATTTTCCAGTTACTCAGTTCAAATCTTTGTCTTGGACTCATGTTAAACGTTTACTGTTTGTCTTTGTGTTGTGTTTGTGTCTTCACTGTCCCTGTTTGAGTAACTCCCATTATGGGACAAAGCACTTCCTCTTCTCTGTCCCTGACCCTTGATCATTGGACTGATGTCCGCTCAAGGGCCCAGAATCTTTCTTTTTCAGTAAAACACCGTACCTGGCAGACTCTCTGTGCTTCAGAATGGCCCATCCTCGAATTCAGATGGCCCCAGAAAATCCTTCCACTTTCCTCTAATCCGAAAATTCAGAGATATTGTCATTCAGCCGGGGCCACGTGGCCACCCAGATCAACAGCCATATACTCCTTCCCCCACATTCCTATCATTCAAACTTTCCGCTCCTCTCCCTCTTCCTTCCATTCTCCCTGAGTCACAAGACTGGACACTCCACCCCCTCCTTATTGTCTACTCTCCCTCCCCAACCCCCAACACAGTTCCTGATGATCCTCCCACCGCTGACTCAGCCTCTCCACTGCTTGAGGCAATTTGGCCTGACCCAAGCCCTCCAGGGGGCTTCCCCACAGCAGCAGCAACCCCTCCTCCCCTGGAGGAAGATGGGCAACCTAAAAGAACCCACCGGCGATGGATAATAGAAAACTCAGAAGCCCCTGTGATGCTCTCTCTCCATCCCTATGGGCCCATGAACCGACCCAACTGGGACCCCAACACCTTTGAAGGTAGGAAGCATCTGTCCACTTATCGCCGGGCTCTAATAGCGGGTCTCAGAGTGGCCGCCAGAGAGCCGACCAATTTAGCCAAGGTAAGAGAGATTATCCAAGGGCCTAATGAGTCTCCCTCTATGTTTCTGGAGAGAATTATGGAAGCATATAGAAAATATACTCCTTTTGATCCTCAGGCAGATGACAAAAAGGCATTTGTTACAATGGCCTTTATTGAGCAGGCTGCCCAAGATATTAAGAGAAAGTTACAATGTCTAGATGGGTTACAAAATACGACCTTAAGAGATTTAGACAGAGAAGCTGAGAAAGTATATTATAAGATATATATTATAAGTATATATTATAAGTATATAAGTATATTATAAGAGAGAAACTGAGGAGGACACGGAACAGAGGAGAGAGAAGGAAAGGGAACAAAAAAAGGATGAAAGGAGCAAAAGGCAGACAAAAGCATTGGCTAAGATTTTCTTCACAGCAGCAAATACGCCAGAAATTAAAAAGCAGGGAGTCAGAAAGGGATACTTGGGCCCACGCCAAAGGCTGTCCCTGGCCTCAGATCAATGTGCCTACTGTAGAGAAAAAGGACACTGAGTCAAAGAGTGCCCCAAAAAGAAGAAGCCACGGCAGCCCGCCATGCTGACTCTAGAAGAGGACTAGGAATGTCAGGACTCGGATCCCCTCCCCGAGCTCAGGGTAACATTTGAAGTGGAGGGGAGTCCAGTGAAATTTGAAGTGGATACAGGAGCAGTATACTCAGCCTTTAAGGCTTCACTGGGCCCCATATCAAATAAATGGTCCCTAGTTCAAGGGGCTAATGGCACTACTTATCGGGCTTGGACAACTAAGAGGATTATGGAAGTAGGAAAATGAAAAGTCCACCACTCTTTCCTAGTAATCCAAGAATGCCCAGCCCCATTGATGCACAGGGATCTGTTTACCAAACTCGGGGCTAGAGTAACCTTTAACCCTGATGGTCCCCGAGTGGATGTTCTAAAACCTTCAGTAAAAACTCCCATAGTCACAGAATTGACTATGTCCGTAGAAGATGAACATCAACACTTCGTGCCCCCTAGGACTGATCAAAGAGGCAAACTACAACAGAAATGGATAAAAGATTATCCTAATGCCTGGGCAGAAACTGCTGGGTTAGGTCTAGCCATAAAACAACCTCCAATAGTAGTAGAATTAAAAGCCTCTGCCTCTCCAATCAGTGTTAAACAATATCCTCTAAGCAAAGAAGCTAAGGATGGGATAAGTCACCATATTCAGAAATAATTGGCCCTTGGGGTCCTAAGGCCCTGTCAATCAGCCTGGAATACCCCCCTGCTACCAGTAAGAAAGCCAGTAACTAGGGACTACAGTCCTGTTCAAGACCTAAGAGAGATCAACAACAGAGTGCAGGACATTCACCTCACAGTACCCAATCCATATAATTTGCTTAGCACTCTGAATCTGGACCAGGAATGCTACACTGTGCTGGACTTAAAAGATGCTTACTTCTGCTTGCCCCTACATAAGGACAGTCAGTTGCTGTTTGCTTTCGAGTGGATAGACCCAGAAACTAGAACATCTGGCCAAGTAACCTGGACTAGACTCCCACAGGGTTTCAACCCCCCCCCCACTCTCTTTGATGAAGCCCTCCACAGGGACATAAACGACTTCAGAACTGCACACCCCGAAGTCACACTACTCCAATATGTGGATGATCTGCTACTGGCAGCGGACACCAAGGAAAACTATGAGTCTGGGACCCAAGCACTATTATCCGAGCTTGCTCGGCTTGGATATAGGGCTTCTGCCAAAAGGCCCAAATTTGTCAGCAAGAAGTAATCTTCCTGGGTTATTCTCTTAGGGGTGGCAAATGATGGCTAACTGAGAACAGAAAACAAACCATTGTGCAGATACCACCCCCATCTAATAAGAGACAACTCAGAGAGTTTCTTGGGACTGCTGGCTTTTGCAGGTGATGGATTCCTGTGTTCGCCTCTCTGGCTGCCCCTTTATACCCGCTGATAAAGTGGAATGCCCAATTCCAATGGACCCCTGAGCACCAACAAGCTTTTGATAATGTCAAAAAAAGGTGCTGCTATCTGCTCCGGCCTTAGCACTCCCAGATATAGATAAACCCTTCACTCTCTACATCGAGAAAAAGAAAGGAATAGCATGGGGAGTGTTCACTTAGACTTTGGGACTTTGGAAAAGGCCGGTAGCATTCTTATCAAAAAAACTGGACCCAGTGGCTACTGGGTGGCCCCGTTGCTTAAGAGCTATAGCAGCGGCAGCGCTTCTAATAAAAGATGCTCATTAATGAACGTTGGGACAGAAGCTATCCATTATAGCCCCCCATGCCCTGGGGAGCATCATCTGTCAACCTCCAGATAGGTGGCTATCAAACTCCAGAATAAACTACTACCAGAGCCTCTGGATTAGCAAAGACAGAATAACTCTTGGACCTTCTGCTCCACTCAACCTGGCTGCCAGAAGAATCATCAGGACCTGTCGCTCATGAGTGTCAACACATACTGCCAGAGGAAACCAGTATAGGACGAGACTTGAAGGATCCAGCCACTGCCTCACCCTGAAGTCGTATGGTTTACGAAAGAGAGCAGCTTGTTCCAAGATGGTATGTGGTGGGCTGGAGCAGCAGTAGTTAGCAAAACTAATGTCATCTGATCCTCTGGTCTCCCAGAAGAGACATCAGTCCAAATGGCAGAACTGATTGCCCTTACGAAAGCATTGGAACTAGCAACAGGCAAAAGGGCCACCATATACACTGATAGCCACTATGCATTTGGCAATGCTAATGTGCACAGGGCTATTTACCAGCAAAGGGGGCTATTAACCTCCACTGGGAAAAAAATAAAGAACAAAGTTGAGATTCTCCACCTTCTCTCAGCAGTGAAGGGCACTAAGGAACTAGCTATAGTGCACTGTCCAGGGCACCAGAAGGGAAACGACATCGTTGCAGTTAAAAACAGAAGGGCAGATGAGGAAGCTTAATTGGCAGCCCTAAACGGAGTGACTCTGTTAACTTTTTCCACACCAGGGGGATCAACATTCAGGAGACTTGGCCACACTGGAACATTCAGGCAACTTATCATCTGAGGAGACAGATGCAGAACTCTGGGACCCTATAGAGCCAAGTTTACAATTTCAAAAAGCCCACCTTTATGTCAAAGACGTACACTAGCTCACCCACTTAAGCTCAAAGAAGTTATAGGCACACTTAAAGGACCGAAGAAAGAATTTATTATTGACTGACTTACAGAGGAAAGAAATAGCTTAGAAGGTGACTAGAGCTTGTCAAGTCTGCCAATTAGTTAATGCTTACCCATCCAAGCTTCCTGCAGGGAAGCGCTTACGAGGAACCAGACCAGGACAATTTTGGGAAGTGGACTTTTCCTGAAATTAAGCCAGGAAGGTTTGGACTTAAATATCCCCTAGTCTTTGTAGATACTCTTTCAGGATTGGTTGAAGACTTCCCCATGAAGAAAGAAACGGCTCAGACGGTGCTCAAAAAGATTCTAGAAGACATTTTTCCAAGGTTCGGCCTGCCTAAGGTAATAGGGTCCAATAATGGACCGGCATTTTTTGCCCAGGTAAGTCAGGGATTCACCAGGACCCTGAAGATTAATTGGAAGTTACATTGTGCTTATAGATGCCAGAGCTCAGGACAGGTAGAAAAAATGATTAGAACCATCAAAGAGAATTTAAAGAAATTAAGCTTGGAGACCTGCATAAAAAAATTGGACTATGCTCCTACCTTAAGCACTGTTTCGTGCAAAAAGTACACCCTCTGCCTCTTTGTGTAAACTCACCACTTATGAAATTCTCTATGGTGCCCCTCCTTTAGTAAGGGACCTAACCCCAACTCTGAGACTTAATGATTCCTTTCACACCCCCTTGCTTGACAGACTTAAAGCCCTTGAACAAACACAGCACCCAGAGATACCTGTGGAAACAGTTGGCCAGTGCTTATCAGCCTGGAGACGAGGGAACCCCACATCGATATCAAGTGGGAGTCTTCGTCTACGTGAGACGGCATCAGGTATCATCCCTGGAACGCCGCTGGAAAGGACAATACCAGGTGCTTCTTATAACACTTACAGTGGTGAAAGTGGATGGAATCACTTCCTGGATCCATGCCACCCATCTCAAGCCTGCGCCCTGTCCAGCCTCCGGCTGGAAACTGGAACAGACTGGTAACCCTCTCAAGTTGCGTGTCCGTCGTGTGGGTAAGGCTATGGATTCTTCCCCTGACCACCAGCAGTCCTAATCCCCATCAGCCTGTTCAGCAACAATGGCAGCTATAAATCCTACTGGGCAAGTAGTGTGGTCTATTTCACATACAGCCCTCTTATGGACTTGGTGGCCATCTCTCTACCTGGACATTTGTCAGCTTGCCATAGGCCTTTCTGACTGGGATCTCCCTGACATAGAGGACTTCACACAGATCCCACTCAAACCCAAACCAGGGCAACATAGACCACCTTACCCCATGAATTATGGATATCATCTTCCCCAGCTCTGGTGTAAACTAGCCAGTCTTGATTTTTATGTGTGCCCAGCTGATTTCTGAAGTCGCAAACAGGCCCAAACCTGTGGAGGACCCAGTGACTTTTATTTAAGATCTTGGGGTTGTGAACAAACGGGAGCTACATGGTTGAACCCAAACTCCGCAGACAGTATCATTCAGGTAGGAAAAAATGACACCTGGATTGATCCCAAGTAATGTGCCGCTAGCCAAGTTGTGTCAAAAACTCACTGTGGAAAGAATAGTCTATGTTACCCCCTCAATATAACTTTCACTTCCAAAGGAAGGGGCTACCTCAGAACAACATGGTCTATGGGAAATACATGGGAAATGCGATTCTATATTTATGGCCCTCGTTATGACTTTGGTCACTGGTTCACCATCCTGCTTAAAAAGGAAGAAAATCCCACAGCAATAGGGCCCAATCCCCTCAAGCCAGGAATTAAGCCTCCAAAACCTCCCATGCCTAGATCTACCAGAACCCCTCAACCATCTCATACTTCCCAGTTTCCATCTTTGCCTACTTCCCCAGTCCAGAGTACAGCTGACTCCTGCCCCTGGGAACTAATTAAAGGAACCTTAATTGTACTGAACTCCACACAGTCAGAACTCCTTGCATTTCAACCCATGTATTTGACAGCTTTGTAAATTATTGTTTAATGGTGCAGATACTCCCCAGCGTGGTTTATTATGATGCAGAATCATTTTAAAGTCTACTAGGGGGACAAACAACCTGATTTTGCTGGCATCCAGTGTCCCTTACTATAGCCATCCTATTGAGGATAGGAGCTGCTGCAGGAGTGGGTACAGGAACAGCTGCTATGATCCATGGGTCACAACAAATGGCCTGATTAGAAACAGCAATAGATCAAGACTGGAAGACATTAGAGACCTCCATCACAGTGCTGTAGGAATCCTTAAACTCTCTCTCTGAAGTTGTTTTACAGGACAGGCGAGGATTAGACCTCCTCTTCATGAGGGAGTGGGGCCTCTGTGCTGCACTGAGAGAAGAATGTTGTTTTTATGCTGACCATACTGGAGTTGTAAAAGAATCCATGAGTAAATTGAGAAAATGCCTTGAAGAGCGCCAGAGAGAAAGGGAGATTCAACAAGGGTGGTTTGAGTCATGGTTTACCCAGTCCCCCTGGTTATCTACACTCCTATCTGGCTTAGCTTGACCCCTGATCATCCTTATGGTGTTGCTAACTTTGGGACCTTGTTTGCTTAACCGCATAGTTTCCTTTCTCCAGGCTCAAATTGGGCAGGAAAAACTCATGGTAATCAGACAGAAATACGCTCCACTGGCAGAAATAGAGTGTGAGACCCCGCAATAATTATGATTCATTACTTTTAAGATTAAATGTAGTAAGAAAAAGGAGTGGGAAATGAAAGAATAAAAGAAATTAAAATTGAAACATAAAGAACCAGGTTTTGTAAAGTTTCCAAGCTGCACTCAGAACCTGAAATTCCTGTGGCAGTTAAGACAATTCCCGGAACTGCCAATTAGATGTGTGTTGAAATCTTCCCTGACCACCTAGTTGCTAAACAACCCCTTCCCAGAAACCATGCAGCTAATCACGTATACATCTCAGGGCTTCAACCAATCAGTTTAAACGTATACCCCTTCTCAGGGCTAACCAATCACCCCCTGTCCGACCTCTTCCTGCCAATGAATGTGCTAATCATGTTTTTGGGTTGTTATTTGATTTTCCCGTGGTATGTTGATTTGCTAAAGGAGGCTATGATGTATGCAAAGTCCCTGCCCTCTCTAAAGAATGTAAATAAACTCTGCTCAAGTTGTTTTTGGGGCTCTTTGTTCTTTGCTCCTCTGAAGTTAGCTCTGAGCCGCAGCATGCTGGACGCCCAATAAACCTTGTGCTGTGGCATGAGACAGTCTTTTGGTGGTCTTTTCCTCCGACTTTTGACCGACCTTTTTACCTATGAAGGACCTGAGAGAGCAAAAGTCAAATCCATGTCAACTTCCATGTCAAACATCCTGGTCAGAATGAAGGAATGTGTCTGAATCAGCCTCTCTCTTCTTAATGTAGATTAAATGGACCAAACCAGGCCTGTTTACAGAGCTGTTCCCGGATGCCTATGGTTGATATACCATTCTAACTTGTGAAAGTGTCACAGGAAGTAGGGGCAGCCTCCATCTCATGGGACCTTTGGAAGCAACTGTTAGAACAAAGTGGTTTTCCATCACAGTGACCTCATTCAGTTCCTGAAGGAAGTGACCTACCACACTTCCTTGGTGATGGAACTTTCTGAACTTGGGATCCAGGAAGCCATGCACCCAGAGCAAGTCTTAGTTTCAGTCCCAGTGGTCTCAATTGTTTGAATTTACCAAAGACAGAGTCAGTGTTTCTTGGTACCTACTTATGTGATGATGGCCAAATTTCAGGAGAGCTCTGAAGAGTGGCTTTTTCTGAGAAAGCAGGTATTGGCTCAACCATGGCTCCTGACAACTTCTAAAAGTTTGCAAAGAAGACCAGATCTGAGATTGGACAGGCCATTTCGTGGGAACATATTATGGCTCACCAGTCAGAGGACACTCAGGATAGTCACAGCCATACTTGGGGGAAGGAGGTGCCGTTGTGGGTGTCGGTGTGAGTTTGTGGTTTTGTCTCATGTTCTGAGAATAGGTAGGAATGGCGGTTTGTAGGTTTGGATTGGAAAGTTTCTAGAAAGTCGTTTGACAACACGAGTGTTTCTATGTCTGTGTATCCCACTGTATCCGTGGTTGTAGACATTTGAAATGCGAATGCATCAATGGTTGTGTCCTGTCTAGTATAAAGCTTCCCAGCATTCTTCCCACCCAATTTAAAAATGGAGTGCGGCTTGCCTAATGGATGGTGAACAGCTACTATCTTCCTAAGTTCCTCTTTTCTTCCTGAATACTGGCCACTCTCCAGAGTATCCTCATGGTTTTGTTTCCAAGATATGTACCACGTCCAAGCTCTGTTACATGACCATGTACTGGATAGCTGAAGGGAATGCGAGCATCTCAGAAAACTCAGATATCAGTGTGACCAGTAATGTCTCAGTGGAGAAACCCTGCTTTGGGCCATTTTCTTACTTATGATTCTATTACCCTTAATGTCAGGAAGGTCTTTGCCTCAGGCCACCCTTTTGTGAAGCCTGAAGAAAACAGTTTTCAAATGGAAATGAATGGGCATCACCTGTGGCTCTTTGCTTAATTGCTTTCGAAAAGGATGTGTCTGAAACAGCCACTTGGCCCGGTGGGGTGGCAGTGGCTTAGATTCTCAGCACCTGATGGATCTAAAGAAAGTTTCCAAGTGTGCATCCAAAACCAAAATGGCCAAAAGAGCAGTCATTGTGGATGAAGTCTCTCACTTTCCTCTGTAAGCTTCCTGAGCTAAATCAAGTGAGAATAGGGATCATTTGGGTCAAATCATTTCTTCAAATCCCTGCAGAGCCTAGCCGATAGGGGCTTGGGTTTTCTATGATACCAATTCACATAAAGAATCTATACCAGACAGTCATTAGGCCTCAAATTGGAGAAGCAGATCAGATATAGGGCAGGCCTATTTGATCACTCTTGGTTCACAGCAAGGGTGTCCAGGCCACCCTGACTTTAGGCAAATGAGGGGCAAGGGTGCTTATTTTGAACAGTGTATTGGGCTGTGCCCTTCATGGAAACCTCCAGCCAGAGTTTATGATGAGTGTCTATGTGGAAGAAGATGAGGAGCATGTGGGAGTGTTTTAGTTTTAATTGTGGTCATTTGTGTGGTGGTTGTAAGAGATGCCTGGGTCCACCTGGGCTTGAACTCTGGTGTGATTCCTCTTAGAGAATGCGTTATGGAACTGAATTCAGAGAAGTATCGCCATGAATTGTGTTGGGATTTTAGGAGGCCACACATGAGAGTCGCCCTTGGACACCGAGATCTAAGCCCAGAGTGGCTTTCCACAGAGCACTGGGAATCTCAGCCAGGATATCACATGATTTTTTTTCTGAAAGACTTGTAAGCCATAGTTGAGAGTCAAAACACACATGGACCTTACATTGTAGACCTCAATGGGGCTGGCTTCATGTGACCTTTTGGCCAGTCTTTGGGAACCCTTGCCTGTGAGAGTTCTCTAGATTATTCACTGAAATGTGCTTCCTCTAAATTTAATGGTTCCTTAATGAATTGAAACCCACAGTTTCTCCAACTTCATCTTTGAAAATGGCTAGATAAATACCATGAAATTTTTGAACTTCCCATGGCCACCTGCCACTGGAGAACCTTTGGATGTACAGTTGCTGATCCTGAGTGTACCAGACAGTGCCTTGATTGACTGGGTTTTATGAAAATGGTGTAGAACAGAGATGCCAGTATGTTGGGGCCTGCTGAGTAGTGGGCCAAAAGCTGTTGTGTGCAGCTGTGTGATAAAACATCTGTGGTCGGGACATGTGATTCTGCCATTGACTTCCAAATGACTTGTGGCTGACATGTTACAGACAGGAATTACTTATATGTCTGAAACCTCTCCATAAAAGGCATTTTGTTATATGGAGATGTTTCAGGTCAATGTTCAGAATCAGGTTGCTATGGTCAAAGGGTCAAGCTATGTGGGATAGAAGCCTGGTTGGTGCATTCTCCTGCAGACCCTGACCCACCACACGTGACAGGACTCCCTACATCACTGTGTACCAGTTGAAGTCATTGTATTTCATGAGGCAAATACCAAACTCCCAGTGCAGTAGAAAGAAACACCATGAACAGTGGAGGATGACCAAATGGCTTCACAGTCCACATGCAGAGACACTTAGCTTTCAGTGGCCACAGTTTACCTACAGAGAGAAGTCAGCACTGCTTCCTCATGTTCTTTGGAAAAATTGAAACAATATCCTCCAGGTCTCATAGATGTAGACCCAGCTTTGATGGTCTCATTTGAATGGAAGCTAAAGCTTCTGACAACAACATATATGTCGAGTGCCCATCGTCAAAGGCAGTTTCTCAAGAAGTCTTTAGTCCGGCAGAGCTCCAGGTTTGTGTAGTGTTTACCTTTTAGACCAGGTTGCAAGAAAAGACCACTGACTCCAATTAAAATCAGATTAAAGCAAGCTTATTATTTCCACCACCCTGGCTGCCTCTCCCTCCCAAAACGTTGGGAACAGGAGAGCAGCCCAGCTTTATAGCTCAGAAAGTTACACAAAAGTGGGGTTAAAAATAACAGAATTCTGACAAGCATCACACTAATGGTATTTTACATTTTTGTTTGCTGGCCCCAACATCAGAATTTATGAGGACCATTAGAGCCTCAGAGAGTGTCGTCTGGCCAAGGAAGGCCAATATTTATGAGGTGTCAACAAAGTTTCAGAGAGGGCTGTTATCTGGTCAGAGAGCCAGGCATGGGTGAGTTCAAGGCACGGGCAGGCTTTCCAAGCAGGTTCAGATCTTGCTGCAATTTATAGTTAAGCCAAAATTATCTTTTCACGGCTTTGTGGCAAGATGGCTGCCAATTTTAATAAAAGATCAGGTTGGGTCAATCATTCCCCCCTTTTCTAATGTGTTTTTTTCATATATTTGATTGGGTAGGAAGAGCACTGTGGGAATTTTAATCCCTCAGGTAATAGTCTCCCGATTTTTTGAACTCACCCAAAAACAGGTCACCCTGATTTTACCTGACTTAATTAATTACTTATATTGATATTCTATTTATTTTTGTCTCCATTGTTGTAAGAAGAGAGGCGTCACTCATTTAGACTTCTTCTGAGCTGAGAGAGGGTGACGTGAGGGGGCACCGCCTGAGGGACATTAGTCGCCTTTTAGAAGTCAGTTAGGTTTGAAGTCTGGATGGGGAAGAACAGGTAGTAAAGTCATCTGGGAATGGGTTCTTCTATGAGAGAAACAAAAAAACATGAGTACTTAATAAATGTTGCAGCAGCTGGAACATGTCACTGTATAGAAGTTCCCTCACCAGTCTTTAATATCCCCAGTTATCAGGACTGTCAACTTAATATTTAACTTTTAGTGTTACATTTGTCCCTCCCCATAAGATTCAGTTTAATAATTTAATGTCATCTGATCTTGCAAAATATTTTTACTAGTATGAACTCTGTGTCTAATAGAGAAACCTTTAATTCTCTTACTCATTGCTGGATAATCATACTAACAAATACCAAGCCTATGTGTTTAGGTTAAGAAAATCTGTAGGCCTTCAACTAAAAACTTCTGCCACTGGCAGATAATCTTGATAGCCTCTTTTTATAGTTATCAGGCATTCCTGTCTGAGAATCCTTCTTTGTAGCCTCCAGTCTTACTTATTTTGGGAGGCTAACATAAAGTGTATACCTTAAAATATTATTATTACTATTATTATATAAAATGCCCAGAAATGGCTGTAATTTGTTTTTAACTGTCTTTTCTAAGTGTTTAAGATGAAGCAGTCAAACTGACTTTTGTTTCTATCTATTCTGAACAGTCAGCTGAGATTTTATGGGAGTCATTCCTGGGGAAACTTGAGAGCAGCTTCTCAGTTCTGCTAGTGCCATTTGCGCTAGGTGGGTCCAGGTCTTGCTTGACCATGTGGCTTCCCTCAAAGCATCAGGGATGTTTCCCTTCTCTGATGACTCTCCTCTTCTTAGCAAATACACTGATTGGCTTTCTGTTCTCCAGTGGTCTCATTAATCTCCCTGATCAGGAGGTTATGCGGTTCAGAGTTGCAAAGCTCTTTAGAGAAGTCCGCTGTTCCCTGGATACAGACTGACTCAGAGGGCAAGAGGCAAATATTGGTTTTCTTGTCCCTTTTCATATAACTTTAATTTTAAATCCTAATTTTAAACATCCATCAAATAAATTTTAACAGACTTATATAAAGAATACTGGGCTTTAATGTCTATAATTTAAAATTATTTATCTTTTTATTATTTGGGATCTGTATTATTCTGTCTGTCTTGTAGGTGATGGCTAATTATCTTAAATTAACCAATGTTGTGTTCTTAAAGCAACACTGCTGTAAAACACTAACAGGGAATCTTTATATCACCCATAAGGAAAATACAAAATAAAATTAACAACAGTAAACAAACTTAGTTCGTGTAATAGCTACCCTAAAATTTTTGGCTGAGTAATACATTATATCCTCTGTTTGAGATGCTAGTAATGTTGACAGGAAAAAAAAAACTTTTGAAAATAACTTTAAATGAAATAACATCTGACCTACTGCTTTCGCAGTCATTCTCACATAATAAGATGGGACACAGAGCCTTATCTCAGGTAAGGCAGGGCTCTTTATTAATCTTAAGTGTTTTAATTCTAAAGCTAATCTTTGTTTTTTAAATATCATTTTACAAAGTTTACATAAATTATTTGAGGTCACATGAACATTAGCTAACACCGTATGATATAGCTTTTAAAACATGAATTAAAAAAAGGCTGAAAATTTTTAACCTTTACATAGATTAGGCTCTCATTAACTTAAAATACATTTAAATTGTTCCCCAATATAAAAAGTAACATAAAAGTTTACATATCTTATTGACAACAGGTAAATAAATCCTATATATATATATATATATATATATATATATATATATATAGATATATATATATATATATATATATTTTACCATACAACTTCAGAACACCACCTTGATATAATGCTCTTTTAAAGTTTCTACCTTACAGACTTGTATACCTGGAAGATATGAGCACATTAATAGCATCACAATTGCATTGATGTTTCTACATTAACCAAGTTTAGCTTTTAAAGAAATGGCAGTACAGTGCTCTAAAATAACAGTTCTTATTTAATCAGTTGTTTAATTTTTATGGTTGCTTGCTCTAGAAAAATAAAACTTAATAACCACAATGTTATGGGTAAACTTATGTTTTGAGAAATTTTTGTCTCTTTAACACATGACTGATTTTTACAATCTTATACAGACTTTAGGACAAACTTATACAGACCTTAGTAAATCAATCAGATATCTAACAAAAGTACTCATGAATGAGTAATCCCATATCAAATTTACTTTACTTATTTATCAAAATATTAGACAAATGTATTGAACAGTGTACCATTTTTTGTTGAAGAAAAAGTTCTAGAACCAAGGCATATTAGACCTTTTGTCGGCATTAATATTTTATTAGATTTTTGAACACCTAGAAAAACTTGTAAGGTTAAATTTAAAGACATTTATTTTTATCTGTTTATCCAATTTAAATTGTACCAATTAAATCATGAGAATTTAAGATCTTTGGATCCACGTTTTAAAATTTGTTTATATGAGTGCTTTTTTTATGAGTGCTCCTTATATGTGTTAATTTGTATAACATATATATGATATACGGATATATGTATATATAGACATACAACACTAACAAAAGTATGCACACATAATAATAGTAAAGGCCTTGTAGCTTTTTGCAGTTGAAATCTCCATTGCAATGTTTCAAAAACTCCACTGTTGGTCAAAGATAGAGCTGATCAGAAAAACATTAACCTAGGTCTGTAGGATCAAAATCATGAGCTCAAAAAAAGAATACAGAATCTAAGGAAAAAAATAAGAGTCCTAGAAAAAATGACTGGCCAGTAATTAGTAAATACCATACAATTTACATTTTTTCCTGCCTTAGGCCTCAGATCAGTCTCCTACTGAGCTTGCAGGCTTCTTTCATTTGCATTTCAACAAAAGTCCTTGCTGAGGTCTGAAAGGAGCAGGGTAAAACTGCTATTCTGAGCAGACACCTCAGGCCTAAGGCATTTTAACCATAATTTTGAGGTTCGGATGTTGAAAATTATGATACAATTTTAAGATGAAATTCACAAAATTTTATATCTTTACATCTTGTTTTGTCAACAGATACCATAATATGATTTACTATCCTTGTCCAAATTAATGCACTGGTACACACTGTGATATTTTCTCAGTCTACCCAATTCAAAATTGGTGAAAAATAAAACTGAATGTTTGGGAAGTTACTTGCCAACTTGGAAGTAGAGTGCTTTAGTTTTCCATCCTAAGCATTTAAGTTATCTGGCATGAATTATCTGAAATCATAAACTAAACAATTACCTAAAACCAACTTTTAACTGCAAGATTGAGCAATGCTACAAAAACCCATCCAGATACCAGATTGTTACAATAAAACATCATCATTTAGACACACATTGAACTAATATCATTCCCAAGAAACAATTTATAATATCAGCACATTATTGCACATGTCTTAAAGGGCCAGAAACAAAGACACAAGACAGACAGAAAGGAGCTCCAGACTATGGCTGACAGACAGAAGCCTTAAAAACAGAGCAGATAAGAGAAAAATCTCCTACACCAGTGGCAGGATAGATGTCCTCACAAGGGGATCAGATGTTTTCACAGACAGCAACCTGAAATGTAATATCAAGGGTTTCCATGGTGACTTTACTGCATTTAGTGTCTCCTTTTTCTTTTTCTTTTTTTTAAGAAGACAGAGGTGGCATAATCCTTACAGTGCAGGGAACGAAGGAAGGAATTCCCTGAAGCAACAGGGCTTTGGTAGATCCTGGGAGTCCCTCAGTCCCTCCTTTTACTTATAGGATTAGCTCCTCTGGTTTGGTTCCACCCCAATCTCGCTCCATCTCCTAACATTTCAGTAGTCAGCTCTCAAAAAGTTCCAGGGTCGGGGGGTTATCAAAATTTGTAACTTAAATTTCGGTTTCTGACCTTGAAGCGAATTAATACCTATTTAATAATGAGGACAGGGTTTGAGAAAAATAAAAAGGGAGGTTTACTGCTTTGCTAACAAAGCAGAAACACAGGGGACTCTGCCCAAAGGTTGTGACTCTCTTGAACTGGAGCAACAAGGGGTTTTAAAGGAGTTTCCATTGTTAACCTGGGAGATACTCTGTTCTTTGGTGGCCAGAAGGCATTGCCCTCTGCAGTGGGTGAGTTCCAGGCTGCCAGCTAGGGGCTTCTCTCATCCTGCTTAACAAAGGGGGGTAAACTTCAACACAGTTTTTTAGAACACAGTCCAAAGGGTGTTAGGCTTACTTGCTTTATTACCCATTTTTACATCCAATATCTTTAAGTTTTTACCACAGAAATCACACAACAAAATGCACAAAAACAAACAAACAAAAAAACATATAGAACACAGAACAAAACACAAAGAAACAGAAACCTGGTGAAGATACAGAAAAACAGAGGAGCAATGAAATGTCTTGCTGAAGCTCCGGGGTAGGAGCTCCTGCGTGCCCGGCTGCACCTTTCTACCCTTTCAGAGAAATTCCATACAGAACAGAACAGAGGACAGAACAATTCTTGTTACTGTCCTGGACAGGAGTACATGTGAGCCTCCCCAGGCCACCTCTCTGTCATCAGAAGACATCTCCCTTAACCGGATATCAGATGTTATAAAGGCACCACCTACCTATGGAGGCCTCCTCCACCAGGTGCTTGCTAATAGTTTTAGTGCGATGGTTCACTGCAGTGCTCCCTGGACCGAATGCTCACTCCAAGGCTTTGGAACTTGGCTCTCCAGCCCTGAGCCCTGGAGGAAAGGCCAGCGTCAGAATTTACAGCAGTCTGGTCTTATGATCTGATCACGTCATCTCGCTGGGGAACTCCAAAATGTTAGACCAGGATGCAAGAAAATACCACTGACTCCAATTAAAATCAAATTAGGGCAAGCTTATTAGTTCAACCGGCTAGGCTGACTCTCCTTCTCAAAACGGCTGGAAAAAGACAGCATCCCCACCTTTCCTACACCCCAGCTTTATAGCCCAAAAAGTTACACAAAAAGGGAGTATCAGAAAACAGAACTTTGACAAGCATCACACTAATTGTAGTTTACATTTTTTATTTGCTGGCCCCAGCATCAGAAATTATGAGGACCATTAGAGCCTCAGAGAGGGTCGTTGTCTGGCCAGGGAAGGCTAATATTTATGAGGTTTTAGTAAGGTTTCAGAGAGGTCTGTGATCTGGTCAGTAAGACAGGCATGGGTGAGTTCAAGGCATGGGCAGGCATTCCAAGCAGGTTCAGAATTTGCAGTAATTTATAGTAAAGCAAAAATTATCTTTCCATGGCTTTGTGGCAAGATGGCTCCCAATATTAATGAAAGATCAGGTTGAGTGATCACCCCTGTCCCTTCCTTTTGGAAACTCCTCTACCACCTCCAAGGTTGTGAACTCCTGAGCATTTTCCATTCCAGATAAGTATTCACAGAATGTCTAACTCTTCTCCTCTAATTGTGTCTTACTTGGGGCAAAGGTAATGTCAAAGCATTGTTCTGGATGAGAGTGGGAAGATTATTGTATATCACATATTTGCATACACATTGGATTCATTTTCCAATTTTCCATTTGAAATACTGAATTCCTGGCACTAACCCATACCCTACTAGACTCTGACTAATAATCCTAATATGATGGTGAAACATAACCCAAGCAGAATAGAAATACAAGCCGTTCAGAGGAGGCATGGTGTGTAGTTGGAATTGCCTTTTGCATTATATAGTATAGGAGCTATAAATCTAGTCAATTTTTTGTTGAAATAATTCTACATGTGTTTTTAAAGTTAACAAATATGGGAATCCTGTCTCCCTTTCTCTGTAGCACATGTATTTTTATATGCACATAGAGAATCCTACCTGGTATCACACGTACATACTTGTGAGGTGGCTGAATTGGCAGATACAAATTGTGAGAAGACATCACTACTCCTAAACGCTGTTCAAACTGAAAATTCAACCTATGGGTGAGCTTCCTAGTTCAATAACATTATACATAAATCCATGTTCAGTAAAATGAATATTTTTGCATCTGTGGATTATATATATTTCATGATGAATTTCGATTGGCATATATATTGCTACTTTTTTTCTTTTTTTGGTTGTTCAAAACGTTACAAAGCTCTTGACATATCATATTTCATACATTAGATTCAAGTGGGTTATGAACTCCCATTTTTACCCCAAATAAAGACTGCAGTATCACATTGGATACATATCCACATTTTTACATAATGCCCTATTAGTTAATGTTGTATTCTGCTACCTTTCCTATACTCTATGATCCCCCCTCTTTCCCCCTCCCATCTTCTCTCTCTACCCCATCTACTGTAATTAATTTCTCTCCTTGTTTATTTTCCCATTCCCTTCACAACCTGTTATATGTAATTTTGTATAACAATGAGGGTCTCCCTTCATTACCATGCAATTTCCCTTTTCTCTCCCTTTCCCTCCCACCTCATGTCTCTGTTAATGTAAATCTTTTCTTCCTGCTCTACCTCCCTGCTCTGTTCTTAGTTGCTCTCATTATATCCAAGAAGACATTTGGTATTTGTTTTTTAGGGATTGGCTAGTTTCACTAAGCATAATCTGCTCTATTACCATCCATTTCCCTGAAAATTCCATGATTTTGTCATATTTTAGTGCTGCGTAATACTCCATGGTGTATAAATGCCACATTTGTTATCCATTCATCTATTGAAGGGCATCTAGGTTGGGTCCACAGTGCAGCAATTGTGAATTGTACTGCTAAGAACATCGATGTGGCAGTATCCCAGAGTTACACTATTTTAAGGTCTTCAGGAAATAGTCCAAGAAGGGCAATAGCTGGGTCAAATTGTGGTTCCATTCCAAGCTTTCCCAGGAATCTCCATACTGCTTTCCAAATTGGCCGCACCAGTTTGCGGAACAGCTCTCCTCATAGGCCTCATTTGGTCCATCTTCTCTACATTAAGAAGAGAGAGGCTTACTCAGACACAACCCTTCATCCTGACCAGGTTGTTTGCCAGGTTGTTTTGGTCTTTCAGGTCTTTCATAGCTGCCTACATCTTCTCCAGGGATCAAATATGCATGGACCTTTGAGGTTCTCAGTAGGTGGCAGATCCCCTACATTGCTGTATTGCAAGACGAACCCTGTCCCTTCTCTTTTGTAAAGTTAGATTGAGGGAACAGTGTATGGTTAGGGTTAATAACATGTTCAATTTGGGTTCGGAATCATTCTGATTGATGAATAATGGTATTGGGAACCTGCGATATTTATAAAACTATAGAGGTGAAATATAAGTATAAAAACAGAAATCTAGGTAAGATTTGTAGCCCAGAAGGGAATGAGGCCCTTTATTGGGATACTTAGCTTTTAATTATGTTCTGCACGTTTGTCTCAGATAAATTGATAATCAATGGCATAGGACCTTGTACCTTGGAAGATTGATTGTAGAAGAGAACATCCACTCAAATTTGGATAGTCGGTAGGATTAGGAAGAGAGTCGGTAGGTTTAGGAAGAAGAGTGAGTATAAAATTTGGATCAAATGTTCTTTAGCAATACGGTTTCATTTACACAGTGAATGTAAATGTCAGCACATGCGAAGAGTCAGTCACAATGATGAACTGCGGAAAATATAGGAAAGAAGATATCAATAGAGACATTACAAAATCAGGCAATTGTAAAGTGAATGATAGGTTTACACATTTTCAACAGGATCGAGATTGAATACATAATTTTAGGAAGAAACAAATATGTAGTCACCAATAGAAATGACATTTGAAAGCATTATGCAAACTGGAAATGGATGTTTTGAGTAATCCATATTCAACTTCCACTTAGGATTTGGTGCAATCATAAATGTGACCTTTGCATTTTGTGCCCAGAAAATTTTTGTGATAAAATATATATGTAGATCATGTGACATGAGTATTTTTTCCACCATTTGTGTGAGCAATATTTTAAGACATATAAATTAGTATTGGGGGTACAAAGTGGTGTACCCTGTGTCTATGAATATAGAGATAATGCATGAATAGAACATACTGTAAATAAATAATATAACTGGTTCCACTTTAAATAATGGATTGAATTGTTATCTGAAAATATATAAGAAATCATATATTGACATACAATCAATAATTCCAACCAGTTATATATCTAATTGTCATCTTAGGGTTATTGTTTATCATGAAGTGTGTGTGAGTTTTGCTTAAAAAGTGATTATGGAAGTCGAAAATAATGTGTTTGGAAAGAAGTCTCATGAAATTACCAGTCAAGAAATATGGAGGAATCCATGTGTTCTGAAGCAGGAAGTGATTGAAAGTGAAACAAATGCCTATAAATTTGCTAAATTGTCGATGAAATATATATCCTGTGATGTGCATAAACTGAGGAAATAGTATGTACCAGTGTTGAATAAAAATGAACGTCAAAGTACACATCATGTACCATTGGAATCTACTTGCATTGATGTTAAACTGGGTCAGTTACTGTAAAAATATTAGGATTCGCGTGCATCATTCACCGAAGTTAGTTTTCTTTTTTTTTTAATTTTTATTTATACTTGTTCAAAACATTACATAGTTCTTGATACATCATATTTGTCACTTTGATTCAAGTGGGTTATGAACTCCCATTTTTACTCCGTATACAGATTGCAGAATCACATCAGTTACACATGCATTGATTCACATATTGCCATACAAGTGTCTGTTGTATTCTGCTGCCTTACCTATCCTCTACTATCCCCCCTACCCTCCCCTCTCCTCCCCTCTTCTCTCTCTACCCCCTCTACAGTAATAAATTTCTCCCCCTTGTATTATTTTTCCCTTTCTTCTTGTATGTAATTTTGTATAACCCTGAGGGTCTCCTTCCATTTCCATGCAATATCCCTTCTCTCTCCCTTTCCCTCCCACCTCTCATCCCTGTTTTAATGTTAATCTTCTTCTCATCCTCTTCATACCTATTCTGTTCTTAGTTAATCTCCTTATATCAAAGAAGACATTTGGCATTTGTTTTGAAGGGATTGGGTAGCTTCACTTAGCATAATCTGCTCTAGTGCCATCCATTTCCCTGCAAATTCTATGATTTTGTCATTTTTTAATGCAGAGTAATACTACATTCTGTATAAATGCCACATTTTTTTATCCATTCATCTATTGAAGGGCATATAGGTTGGTTCCACAGTCTTGCTATTGTGAATTATGCTGCTATGTACATCGATGTAGCAGTGTCCCTGCAGCATGCTCTTTTTAGGTCTTTAGGGAATTGACCGAGAAGGGGAATAGCTGGGTCAAATGGTGGTTTCATTCCCAGCTTTCCAAGAAATCTCCATACTGCTTTCCAAATTGGATGCACCAATTTGCAGTCTCACCAGCAATGTACAAGTCTACCTGTTTCCCCACATTCTCACCAACACTTGTTGTTTGACTTCATAATGGCTGCCAATCTTACTGGAGTGAGATGGTATCTTAGGGTGGTTTTGATTCACCTTTCTCTGACTACTGGAGATGGTGAGCATTTTTTCATGTACTTGTTGATTATATGTCCTCCTCTGAGATGTCTGTTGAGGTCCTCGGCCCATTTGTTGATTGGGTTATTTGTTATCTTATTGTTTAATTTTTTGAGTTCTTTGTATACTCTGGATATTAGGGCTCTATCTGAAGTGTGAGGAGTAAAGATTTGTTCCCAGAATTTAGGCTCCCTATTTACCTCTCTTATTGTTTCTTTTGCTGAGAAAAAACTTTTTGCTTTGAGTAAGTCCCATGTGTTGATTCTAGTTATTAACTCTTGTTATTAACTCTTGTGCTATGGATGTCCTATTGAGGAATTTGAAGCCCGACCCCACAGTATGTAGATCGTAGCCAACTTTTTCTTCTATCAGACGCCATGTCTCTGTTTTGATATCAAGGCCCTTGATCCATTTTGAGTGAACTTTTGTGCATGCAAGAGAAAGGGATTCAGTTTCATTTTGTTACATATGGATTTCCAGTTTTTCCAGCACCATTTGTTGAAGATGCTATCCTTCCTCCATTGCATGCTTTTAGCTCCTTTATCAAATAGAAGATTGTTGTAGTATTGTGGATTAATCTCTGTGTCCTCCATTCTGTACCATTGGTCCACCCGCCTGTTTTGGTACCAGTACCATGCTGTCATTGTTACTATTGCTCTGAAATTTAGTTTGAAATCTGGTATTGCTATACCGCCTGATTCACACATCCTGGTTAGAATTGCTTTTGCTATTCTGGATCTTTTATTATTCCATATGAATTTCATGATTGCTTTCTCTATTTCTACAAGAAATGCCGTTAGGATTTTGATTGGCATTGCATTAAACCTATAGAGAACTTTTGGGAATATCACCATTTTGATGATGTTAGTTCTCCCTATCCATGAACAGTGTATATTTTTCCATCTTCTAAGATCTTATTCTACTTCTCTTTTTAGGGTTCTGTAGTTTGCATTGTATAAATCTTTCACCTCTTTTGTTAGGTTGATTCCCAAGGATTTTAGTTTTATTTTTTCAGGATATTGTGAATGGAGTGTTTTTTTTTTCTCATTTCCGTTTCAGAAGTTTTGTCACTGATATACAGAAATGCCTTAGACTTATGATTGTTGATTTTATATCCTGCCACATTGCTGAAATCATTTCTTACTTCTAGTAGTTTTTTTTTTGTAGACCCTTTTGGGTCTTCTATATATTGAATCATATCAGCTGCAAGTAGTGATAATTTAAGTTATTCTTTTCCTATTTTCATGCCTTTTATTTCTTTCATCTGTCTAATTGCTCTGGCCAGTGTTTCGAGAACTATATTGAATAGAAGTGGTGGTAGAGGACATCTCTGTCTTGTTCCAGATTTTAGAGGGAATGCTTCAATTTTTCTTCATTCAGAATAATGCTAGCCTGAGGCTTAACATAGATAGCTTTTACAATGTCGAGGTAAATTCCTGTTATCTCTAGTTTTTCAAATGTTTTGAACATAAAGGGATGCTAAGGGTCTATCCTTCTTATTTATTTTTTGCAGAACCAAGCTTTAGTTTTGTAATTTTTACAATAGTTTCTTTTGTTTCAATTTTGTTGTTTTCCGCTCTGATTTTAGTTATTTCTTGCCTTCTGCTACATTTGCTGTTGTTTTGCTCTTCCTTTTCTAGGGCTTTGAGATGAAGTGTGAGCTCATTTATTTGTTGTTCTTTCCTATTTTTGAGGAATGACGTCAAGGTGGTGAATTTCCCTCTTAAAACACCTTTCATTGTGTCCCATAGACTCCGATATGTTGTTTCTGTATTTTCATTTATCTTGAAGAATTTTTTTGATTTTCTCATTTATGTCTTCTGTAACACATTAATCATTCAGTAACATGTTGTTCATTTTCAATGTGATGTAGGATTTTTCCTTCCTTCTTTTTCATTGGTTTCCAGATTCATTCCATTATAATCCAATAAAATTCATGGTATTAAGTCCACCCTTTATATTTACTGAAGGTTGCTCTATGGCATAATATATGGTCTATTTTTTAGAAGGATCCATGTGCTGCTAAAAAAATATTATATCCACTTGATGATGGTTGATATATTCTATATATGTCAGTTAAGTCTAGGTTATTGATTGTGATATTGAGTTCTATAATTTCTTTATTCAACTTTTATTTGGAGGATCTGTCCAATGGTGAGAGAGGTGTGTTGAAGTCACCCATAATTATTGTGTTGTGGGCTATTTGATTCTTGAACTTGAGGAGAATTTGTTTTATGAACGTCACAGCACCATTTAATGGTGCGTAAATATTGATAACTTTTATGTCTTGTTGGTGAATGGTTCCTTTTAACAGTATATAATTTCCTTCATTATCCCTTTTGATTAAATTAGTCTTGAAGTCGATTTAATTCGATTTGAGGATGGCCACCACTGCTTGCTTATGAGGACCGTGTGCATGGTATATTTTTTTCCAACCTTTCACCTTCAGCCCGTGTATGTCTTTTCCATTCAGATATGTCTCCTGGAGGCAACATATTGTTGGATTTGTTTTTTGAATCCAAGTTACAAGCCTATGTTGCTTTATTGGAGAGTTTAAGCCATTAATGTTTAGTGTTACTATTGATATATGGTTTCTACTGCCAGCCATGTTTGAATATTTATCGCTTTTTTAAATTTACTTTGTTTCTCCATGATTAGATTTTCCCCCGCCCTCTGTCATTACTGAGGCACTTCCCACTGATGGTTTTGGTTGTTGTTTTTCATTTCTTTCTCGTGTAGTGTTTTGCTCAAGACACTTTGCAATGGTGGTTTTCTGGCTGCAAATTCTTTTAGCTTTTGTTTATCATGAAAGATTTTTATTTCGTTGTCGTACCTGAAGCTGAATTTTGCTGGATACAGAATTCTTGTTTGGCATCCATTGTCTTTCAATGTTTGAAATACGTTGTTCCAGGATCCTCTCACTATCAGTGTCTGTGATGAAAAATAGGTTGCTAACCTTATTGGTTTACCCCTGAATGTAATCTTCCTCCTTTCTCTTGAAGCTTTTAATGTTTTCTCTTTGTTCTGTATATTGGATAGCTTCATAACAATGTGTCTTGGCGTTGGTCTACTGTGATTTTGGTGCTCTGTGTCCTGTAAGCATCTTCAATTTGTACATCCATTTCCTTTTTTATTTCTGGAAAATTTTCTGTAATTATTTCATTCAACAGGTTACTCATTCCCATGGTTTGAATCTCTGTACCTTCCTCTATCCAAATGACTCATAAGTTTGGTTTTTTTACGTTATACCATATCTCTTGGATGTTTTTCTCGTGATTTTTTACCAGCCTTTCTGTGTTGGCTAGACTCTTTTCAAGACGATATATTTTGTCTTCATTATGTGACATTCTGTCTTCTACTTGCTCCACACGGTTAGTGATACTCTCAATTGAGTTTTTAATTTGGTTTATCGTTTCCTTCATTTCTAGAAATATTCTTTGAATATTTATAATCTCTATCTCCTGATAAAGAAGATTAACTTCTTCTTTTATCTGTTTATGTAATTCATTTTCAATGTGTTCTTTCACTGTATTTATTTGCTCTCTCGTATCCTCTTTAAGGTTCCATTTCATCTGTCTAAGGTATTCCTTGAGTTCTTTATATGACCATTTTTCTGATAATTCTAGGTCCTCCTGAATATTTAGGTTATCCTTCATTGTTTGTACTCCTTTTCTTTCTTGCTTTTTGATGCTGCTCATGTTACTTCTTGTTCTGTTTGAGTGCTGAGTTACTTCTTATTCTTATAAATTTATTTGAAGCTTGGGAGGAAAGATATTAGAAGGGATGGGAAGAAGTCACTAAAGAGAATGAGAATAGGCAGGTAGAATTCAAGGATGGGGGAATAAGAAAATTGAAAAGAAATGAAAAGACAAAAGAAAAAAATAGAAAATAAAGAAAGAAATAAATTTTTTTAAAAATAATAATGATAATTAAAAAATGAAAATTAAAATTTAAAATAATAATAATAGTAAAATTAAAAAAATAAAAACATTAAAATAAGTTAAAGAACAACACAAAAAATTTAA
The DNA here is from genome assembly GCF_048772815.1 of Callospermophilus lateralis. NCBI lineage: Eukaryota > Metazoa > Chordata > Mammalia > Rodentia > Sciuridae > Callospermophilus > Callospermophilus lateralis. The sequence continues at coordinate 4,474,324 of NW_027510595.1, forward strand.
ATGAAAGAAAAAAATAAAAATAAAATAATAATAATAATAATAATACATGCAGTCATAGAGTTCAATTAACTTCTCTTCCAGTAGGTGGAGCTGTGCTCACTGGGCCAAGCTTCTCCTCTCAATAGGTGGGAACCAATCACTGTGCAGCAGCTCTTCCTCCCAGACTGGGCGGGTCTCTAATCCTGAGTGCCTAGGACCTTCTCTAGTGTTTCCTCAAGCCAGGCTCCGCTCAACTGTGACGCTCTTCCACGGTGGTATCCCATGCAAATGGTGACCATTCGTTCCTTTTGCCAGGTGACCAATGCAATGGATGGGTCCTGACTGTGTCTCCAAAGCCCCATTTCAATCCAGTGGCCTTTTACCTCTGTAAATTCAGAAGGGCCGACCAGTTATTTCAGAGGGAACGTTAGTTCTGAGTCACAAGAAGCAGGCAAATCTGAGCTTCTATGCAGCCGATCCGGGCTCTGTGTGTTTTCTCAGGGGCCCAGACTGTTCGCACCAGATCCACGTCAGGTCAGCATTGCCTAGTGATTCTGAACAAACAGCATTTAGACAGTTTACAACTCCCTATGCCTGTGCAGCTAACGAGGTCAGATACTTGATTTCTCCATGTCTGCCACCATGTTGGATCTCTTATATTGCTACTTTTTAATGTCTGTGCGTGTGCGTGTGTGTGTGTGTGTGTGTATATATATATATATATATATATATATATATATATATATATATATATATATATATAATATATATATATATATATGATTTCTTATATATTTTTAGATATCAATTCAATTCATTATTTAAAGTGGAACCAGTTATATTATTTATTCACAGGATGGTCTATTCATGCATTATCTCTATATTCATAGACACAGGGTACACCTCTGTGTACCCCTAACACTAATGTATATGTCTTCAAAATATTGCTCCCAGAAATGGTGAAAGAAATACTCATGTCACCTGATCCACATATATATTTTATCACAGTAAAATTCTGAACAAAAAATGTAAAGGTCACACTTATGATTGTACCGAAGCCTAAAAGAAAAGTGAAAATGTTTAACTAAAAACATCCATGTGAAGGTTGCCTAATGCTCTCAAATGTCAATCCTATTGGTGACAACATATTTGTTTCTTCCAATGATTATATATTCAAATTAAACCCTGTTGAAAATGTCTAATCCTATAACTCACTTTATACTTTGCCTGATTTCATAATGTCTCTATTGATACCTGCTTTCCTACTTATTTTCCCCAGTTCATCATTGTGACTGACTCTTCATATGTGCTGACATTTTCATTCATTCTCTAACCGAAACCCTATTGCTAAAGAACTTTTGGTCCAAATACTATACTCACTCTTCTTCCTAAACCTACCGACTATCTTCCTAAACCTACTGACTATCCATTTTTGACTGGATGTTCTCTTCTACATTAAATCTACCAAGGTACAAGGTCCTGTGCTTCAAATCATACCTAGATTTCTGTTTCCATACTTATATTTCACCTCTATGTTCTTGTAATTATCGCAAGTTCCCAATACCATTATTCATCGCACAGAATAATTCCTAACCCAAATTGAGCCTGTTATTAACCCTAAACATACACTGTTCCCTCAATCTCATTTTACAGAAGAGCAGCGACAGAGTTGTTCTTAAAATACAGGGAATTTGGGGACCTTCCAACTGCTGAAAACCTCAAAGGTCCATGCAGAAATGATACCTGGAGAAGTTGTAGGGAGGTATGAAAGACCTGAGAGAGCAAAAGTCCTATTCCATGGCAAACAACCTGGTCAGGATAAAGGGATGTGTCTGAATCAGCCTCTCTCTACTTATGTTAGAGAAGATGGACTAAACCAGACCTGTGTGGAGAGCTGTTCCCAGGTGCCTATGGTTGATATACCATTCTAACTTGTGCAAGTGTTCCAGGAAGTAGGAGCAGCCTCCATCTCATGGGGCCCTTGGAAGCAAGTGTTAGGACAAACTGGTTGCCAAGGCAGTGACCTCATTCATTCAATTCCAAAGAAAGTGACATACCTCATTTCCTTGGTGATGGAACTCTATGATCTTTGTATCCTAGTGGCCAGGCACCCAGACGCTATCCCAATCCCAGTCACAGTGGTTTGGATTTACCAAGGACAGAGTCAGTATTTCTTGGTACCTACTAATGTGAGGATGGCCAAATGCCAAGAGAGCACTGAAGAGGTACCTTTTCTGAGAAAGCCAGTAGTGGCTCACCACTATTTCCTGACAACTTCACAGATTTAGCCAAGGAAACCAGACCTGAGAGAGGACAGACTATTTCGAAGGAATATAGTATGGCCGAGCAGTTAGAGGACACTCCAGATAGTCACAGATCTACTTGGGGGAAGGAGGTGCCATTGTGGTAGTGGGTGTGGGTTTGTGGTTTTGCCTCATGTTCTAACAAAAGGTAGGAATGGCGGTTTGTTTGGATTGAAGTGGACTGTTTCGAGTAAGTCATTTGACAAGGTGAGTGTTTCTATGTTTGTGTATCCAACTATGTCCATTGTTGTAGACATTAGAAAAGAGAATGCATTAATGGATGTGTCCTGTCTAGTATAAATCTTACCATAATTCATCCTGCTCAATTTATGAATGGACTGCACCTTGTCTTATCGATGGGCAACACCTGCTATCATCCTAAGTTCCTGTTTTCTTCCTGAATTCTGGCCAGTCTCCAGAATAGGCTCAGGGATTTGTGTCCAAGATATGTACCACCTCCAAGCTCTGTGACATGGCCATATACTGGATAGCTGAAGAGAATGGAGATCATCTCAGAAAACTCAGATATCAGTGTGACCAGGAAAGTCTCAGTGGAGAAACCCTGCTTTGGGCCTTTTGCTTACCTTATGTTCTGTTTCCCTGAATGTCAGGAAGGTCTTTGCCTCAGGCCACCCCTTTGTGAAGCCTGAAGAAAACAGTTTTAAATTTGAAATGAATAGGCATCACCTGTGGCTCTTTGCTTAATTGCTTTGGAAAGGGATGTGTCTGAATTAGCCTCTTGGCCTTGTATGTGGCTGTGATTTTTATTCTCAGCACATGATGGATCCAAAGAATGATCGCATGTGCGCATCCAAAACCAAAATGGCCAAAAGATCAGTCATTGTGGATGAAGTCTCTCGCCTTCTTCTGTTAGGTTCCTGACATCCATCAAGTGAGAATACTGATCCATTGGGTCAAATGAGTTCTTGAAATCTCTGCCGAGGTGCTTGGCTTTTCTCATGACTCTATTTCACATAAATATTCCATACCTAAAGTCAGTAGGCCTCAAATTGGAGAAACAGAGCAGCATGAACGGCAGGCTTATTTGACCACTCCTGGTTCATATTAAGAGTGTCCAGGCCACCTTGACTTTAGGCAAATGAGGGGCAAGTGAGCTTATTTTGGACACTACCAATGGCTGCACCCCTCATGGAAACCTCCAGCCAGAGGTCATGATGAGTGACTATAAGGAAGAAGATGAGGGCCATGTGGGAGTGTTTTGGTTTTAATTGTGGTCATTTGTGTGGCGGTTGGAAGAAATGTCTGGGTCCACCTGGGCTTGAACTCTGGTGTGATTCCCCATAGAGACTGAGTTCTGGAACTCACCTCAGAGAAGTATTGCCATGAATTGTTTTGGGATTTTAGGAGGCCACGCATGAGAGTTGCCCTTGGAAACTGAGATCTGGCTTTCCACAGAGCACTGGGAATCTCAGCCAGGATATCACATGATATAATTGTGAAAAGCTTGCATCCATAGTTGAAAGTCAAAACACACATGGACCTCACATTTTACACCTCAATGTGCCTGGCTTCATGTGACCTTTTTCCCACTCTTTGGGAAGCCTTGCCTGTGAGAGTTCTCCAGAGTTTTCATTTAAATTAGCTTCCTCAACATTTAGTGGTTCCTGAATGAATTGAAACCCAGAGTTTCTCCAACTTCATCCTTGAAAAATGGCTTGATAAATACCATGAATTTTTGGAAGTTCCCACAACCAGGTGGCACTGGAGAACATTTGGATGTCCTGTTGCTGATCATGAGTATACCAGACAATGCCTTGATTGACTGGGTTTCATGAAAATGGTGTAGAACAGAGATGCCAGTAAGTTGGAGCCTGCTGAGTAGTGGGCCTAGAGCAGTGGTGGGCAGGTGTGTGATGAAACATCAGTGGTAGGGCCATGAGGATCTACCATTGGATTCCAAATGGCTTGTGACTGACATGGTGCAGCCAGCAGTCCCTTATATGTAAAGGCATCTTGTTATTTGGTGAGGTTTCAGGTCAATGTTCTGAATCAGGTTGATATGGACGAGGGGGCAATGGGCCAAGCTAGGAGGGATAGAAGCCTGGTTGGTGCATTCTCCTGCAGACCCTGACCCAACACACGTGACAGAACTCCCTCCAGCAATATGTCCCAGTTGAGCTCCTGGTATTTCGTGAAGCAAATACCAAACTCCCAGTGCAGCAGGAAAAACACCACAAAAAGTGTAGGAGGACCAAATGGCTTCGCAGTCAACACGGAGAGACACTTAGTCCTCAGTGGTCACAGTTTACCTACAAAGAGAGGATTCAGCATTGCTGCCTCATCTTCATTGGAAAATAAGAAACCATGTCCTTCAGGTCACATAGATGCAGAACCAGCTTTGATGGTCTCACTACTAAAGAAGCCAAATCTCCTGACAACAACATATATTTCAAGTGCCCAAACTCAGAGGCAGTTTCTCAAAAAGTTTTTAGGCTCTCAGAGCTCCCTGTTTGTGTTGTGTTTACCCTGTCCCTTACTTTTGGAAACTCCTCTACCACCTCCATGGTTATGAACTCTTGAGCATTTTCCATTCCAGATATGTATTCACTGATTTTCTAACTCTTCTCCTCTAATTATGTTTTACCTGGGGTGAAGGTAATGTCAAGACATTTTTCTGGATGAGAGTGAGAGGATATCAGACCTTAACAGATATTTGTGAAGCACATATTTGCTTACACATTGAATTCATTTTCCAATTTTCCTTTTGAAATACTGAATCCCTGACACTAACCCATACCTACTAGAATCAGACAACTCATCCTAATATAATGGAGAAAAATAACCCAAACAGAATAGAAATTCAAGCAGTTCAGAGGAGGCATCTTGTATAGTTGGACTTGCCTTTTGCATTATATAAGGTAGGAGTTATAAATCTAGTCAATTTTTATTTGAAATAGTTCTCCATGTGTTTTTAAAGATAACAAATGTGTGAAATCCTGTTTCCCTTTCTCTGTAGCCAATTCACACATGTATATTTATATGCACATATAGAATCCTACCAGGAATCCCACGTACATTTTTGTGAGGTTTCTCACTTGGCAGATTCAAATTGTGAGAAGAGATCACTCCTCTTAAATGCTGTTAGAACTGAAGATTCAAACTATAGGGGAGCTTTCTAGTAGAACAACATTATACATATACTCATGTTCAGTAAAATAATTATTTTTGCATCTGTGGATGATATATATTTACTGATGAATTTTGATTTTCATATATATTGCTGCTTTTTAATGTCTGTGTGTAGTTTGTGTGTGTGTGTGTGTGTGTGTATATATATATATATATATATATATACACACACACTATTCAGATTTTTCAATATATAAAATATATGTGTCTTATATACACTTTCTAAATTCATTCATGTTCATGTATATGGATTTATAATCAACTTTTCACAAGATTATTTTCCGAAATATTCATCCACCTGAAATACATATTTGTTTCCTAGTACTGAAAACAAACTTCAGTGAATGGTGCCTACAAATTCTAATAATTTTACAGTAACTGACCCAGTTTACCACCAATGCAAGTAGATTCCTATGGGACATGATATGTAATTTGAGGTTCATTTGTATTCAACACTGGTACATTATTATTTCTTCAGTTTTTGCACATCATACGATATATATTTCATCCACAAGTTCACAAATTTACAGGCATTTGTTTCAACTTTAATCAATTCCTGTTTCAGAACACAAGTATTATCAGGGTTTCTGAACTCGTCTTTTCATGACGCTTCTTTCCAAACAAGTTATTTTCGATTTCCATAATCACTGGTGAAGTAAAACTCACACCCTTCGTGATAAACCAAAACACTAATATTACCATTATATGTATACCATTTTGGAAAGAATGATTGTATATCAATATAACATTTCCTGTAACTTTTCAGATATCAGTTCAATCCATTATTTATAGTTGGAACAAGTTATATTATTTATTCACAGTATGTTCTATTCAGGCTTTATCTTTATATTCATAGACACAGTGTACACCTCTTTGGACCCCCAATACTAATTTTACGTCTTCAATATATTGCTACCAGAAATGGTGGAAGAAATACTTATGTCACCTGATCTACATATACATTTTATCACAATAATATTCTGAAAAAAAAATGTAAAGGTCACACTTATGACTGTACCAAAGCCTAAAAGGAAAGTGAACATGGATTAATAGAAACATCCATGTCCATGCTGCCTAATGCTCTCAAATGTCAATCCTATTGGTGACAACATATTTGTTTCTTCCTAAGATTATATATTCAAACTCAACCCTGTTGAAAATGTCTAATCCTATCACTCACTTTATATTTTGCCTGATGCAATAATGTCTCTATTGATATCTGCATTTCTACATATTTTCCCAGTTTATCATAGTGACTGACTCTTCATATGTGCCGACATTTACATTCACTCTCTAACCGAAACCATATTGCTAAAGAACTTTTGGTCTAAATCCTATAATCGCTCTTCTTCCTAAACCTACCGACAATCTTTCTAAACCTACTGACTATCCCTTTTTACTGGATGTTCTCTTCTACGTTCAATCATCCAAGGTACAAGGTCCTATGCCATTGTATATTGAATTATCTGAGACATCTTTAGAGAACATAATTCAAGCTAAGTATCCCAATCAAGGGCCCAATGCCCTTCTGGGTTTCAAATTATACCTAGATTTTTATTTTCATACTTATATTTCACCTCTACATTCTTGTAAATCTCACAGGTTGCCAATACCATTATTCATCGCACAGAATGATTCCTAACCCAAATTGAACCTGTTATTAACCCTAAACATACACTGTCCCTCAATCTCATTTTACAGAAGAACAGGGACGGAGTTGTTCTTACAATACAGGAAAGTAGGGGACCTTCCACCTGCTGAAAACCTCAAAGGTCCATACAGAAATGATACCTGGAAAAGGTATAGGCAGCTATGAAGGACCTGAGAGAGCAAAAGTCATCTTCCATGGCAAACAACCTGGTCAGGATGAAGGGATGTGTCTTAATCAGCCTCTCTCTTCTTATTGTAGAGAAGATGGACCAAATCAGGCCTGTGTGGAAAGCTGTTCACGGGTGCCTATGGTTGATATACCATTCTAACTTGTGAAAGTGTCACAGGAAGTAGGGGCAGCCTCCATCTCATGGGACCCTTTTAAGAAACTGTTAGGAAAAAGGGGTGCCAAGGCAGTGGCCTCATTCAGTTCCAAAGAAAGTGACATATCTAATTTCCTTGGTGATGGAACTCTCTGAACTTGCTATCCAAGAACCAAGACACCGAGAGGCAATCCCAGTCCAAGTCCCTGTGGGCTCAGTTGATTGGATTTTCCAAGGACACAGTCAGTCTTTCTCGGTACCTAATGATGTGAGTATAGCCAAATACCAGGAGAGCACTGAAGAGGTACTTTTCCTGAGAAAGCAGGTAGTGGCTCGCCACTTTTTCCTGACAACTTTATAGAGTTGGTCAAGGAAAGCAGATCTGATAGAGGACACGCCATTTCGGGGGAACATAATATGGCCCACCAGTCAGAGTTAACTCCGGAGAGTCACAGACCTACTTGAGGGAAGGAGGTGCCTTTGTGAGTGTGGGTTTGTTGTTTTGTCTCATATTCTGAGAATAGGTAGGGAAGGCGGTTTGTTTGATTTGGAGTGAACTGTTTCTAGTAAGTCGTTTGACAAAATGAGTGTTTCTATATCTGTGTATCCCACTGTGTCCGTGGTTGTAGACATGAGAAAAGAGAATGCAACAATGGATGTGTCCTGTCTAGTAGAAAGCTTCCCATTATGCATCCTGCCTAATTTATGAATGGAGTGCAGCTTGCCTTATGGATGAGCAATACCTATTACCTTCCTAAGTCCCTGTTTTCTTCTGAATTCTGGCCACTCTCCAGAATAGGCTCATGGTTTTGTGTCCAAGATATGCAACAACTCCAAGGTCTGTGACATGGCCATGTACAGGATAGCTGAAGGGAATGGCCAGCATCTCAGAAAACTCAGATATCAGTGTGACCAGGAAAGTCTCAGTGGATATACCCTGCTTTTGGCCTTTTGCTTACCTATTGTTCTGTTGCCCTGAATATCAGGAAGGTCTTTGCCTCAGGCCACCCCTTTGTGAAGCCTGAAGGAAACAGTTTTCAAATGGAAATGAATGGGCATCATTTGTGGCTCTTTCTTAGTTGCTTTGGAAAGGGATGTGTCTTAATTAGACTCTTGGCCTTGTATGTGGCTGTGACTTTGATTCTCAGCAGCTGATGGATCTAAAAATGATCCCATGTGTGCATCCAAAACCATAATTGCCAAAAGATCAGTCATTGTGGATGAAGTCTCTCGTCTTCCTCTGTTAGGTTCCTGACCTCCATCCAGTGAGAATAGGTATTCCTTGGGTCAAATGAGTTCTTCAAATCACTGCAGAGGTGCTTAGGTTTTCGTATGACTCCAAATCACATAAAGAATCTATACTTGAAAGTCAGTAGGCCTCAAATTGGAGAAACAGAGCAGTATTAACGGGAGGCTTATTTGATCACTCCTGGTTCACAGAAAGGGTGTCCAGGCCAACATGACTTTAGGCAAATGAGGGGCAAGGGAGTTTATTTGGACACTGTCTTTGGGTGAGCCCTTCATGGAAACCTCCAGACAGAGGTTACGATGAGTGACTATATGGAAGAAGATGAGGACCATGTTTGAGTGTTTTGTTTTTAATTGTGGTCATTTGTGTGGTGGTTGTAAGAAATATCTTGGTCCACCTGGGCTTGAACTCTGTTGGGATTTCCCTTAAAGACTGCGTTCTGGAACTGAACTCAGAGAAGTATTGCCATGAATAGAAATACAAGCAGTTTAGAGGAGGCATGGTGTATATTTGGACTTGCCTTTTGCATGATACAGAGTAGGAGTTAAATCTAGTCAATTTTTTGTTGAAATAGTTCTCCATGTGTTTTTAAAGTTAAAAAATTGTGAATTCCTGTCTCCCTTTCTCTGTAGCCTATTCAGCACATATATTTTTATATGGATATATAGAATCATACCTGGTACCACACATACATTCTTGTGAGGTGGATGAGTTGGCAGATACAAATTGTGAGAAGAGATCACTCCTACTTAACCGTGTTGGAAATGAATATTCAACCAATGGGTGAGCTTGCTAGTTGAACAACATTATACATAAATCCATGTTCAGTAAAATGAATATTTTTGGATCTTTTTATGATATATATTTTATGAAAATTTTGATTGACATATATTTTGCTATTTTTTTTCTGTGTGTGTGTGTGTGTGTTTTGTGTCATTCGCCTGTTCTGTAAAACAACTTCAGAGAGAGAGGTTAAAAATTCATGCAAAGCTCTGATGGAGGTATCTAATATCTTAGTTTTGGTCTATTGCTTCTTCTAATTGGGTCATTTGTTGTGTCCCATGGACGAGGACAGTGGTTCCTGTGCCCACCCCTGAAGCAACTCCTATTCCGAATTGGATGGCTAAAGTGAGTTATATATGTTCCCAGTGGAAACGGGTTGTATGCCCCTCTATTTCATTTTCAAATGAACCTGCATCATGACAGAGCACTCTGGGAAACATCTGCACCATTACACAATTAATCACATCTGTTGACAATTTCTTTAAAACATAAACAATGTTTAATTATGTACAATTATGCTGTTGTAGGGACGGACAAGGCAAGGCACCTAAGATAGCAACGAAGACAGGGAAACCGTCCTATTTGGTTGCAACCAGATTCAGAGGGCATTGCTTCTGTTGTAATCAATTATTCTCCTGAAACTCAAGTTTAGGTAGTTTCAGAATTTTGTACCCAACATGTAAGGGAAGGGGCTCAAAAGTTCACAGTCTTCAGAAGTTCAAAAAAGCCGTTGTTGTTTCTGTTTTTACCTCAGTTCTGGGCAAGTTAACTTTTCAAGGACACCTGGGAGGGAAAGAGCTTTTTCCTACCTTTCTTATTTTTCGCCCCTGACAGCTGTTACCATGGAGCCCTGATGGTAACTTCTTTATCTTAGAAATATAGCCATCTCTGTAAAGCCCCAGCTCATGGCCAGAGGCCTTGTTCATATATTTTGTGGAAAACAAGTAATGGGGTGTCTAGCATAGAAGTGCTTATTTTTTTAGCCAGTGGCCAAGTAGAACAAGGCAACACTAAAAGAGGAAGTTTATCTACATTGAACTCTTTTATAGGGACTCTTTTGCTGAAAGTCCTAAAGTCAGCCATGGTGAAGACTTCTGTAGAAAGTCAGTTAAGAATTTTCTGTAGGACTGGTACAGAAGGGGAAGACAGGGAAGGTGGGGCTGACAGCAGCTCCGAGGATCTGAGAATAAGGAAGGAGAGATGTAAAAGAATAATGGGAAAGGGGTTTGGGATTTTCCTAGCAACAAAAACTTGAGCTGTACAACAGGTAGAGCAGAGGGGAAGACAAGAGTGAGTATCCCAAAATGCATGTGAGGGACTTTAAATTTTTAGTAAACTGTTTTCAGTGATGACAAAACAACTTTAAAGGCCATTTTCATTACATCTTTGATAGGAGTCTGAGGGCTCTCCTCAGCGAGTTTCAGCTTTGTGTTAGCTGGTAAGAGGACCTGGTGGGACCCGGGGCGGGCACGGACAGGAGAAGAGAGGAGTGAGTCGGTGGATGGGAACCTGAGTACCTGCTACTTCAGCAAGATGGCGATGGTCTGAGAACCAGCAGAGATTTGGGTTTTTGATCTAATAATTGGAGGGGAGAAATCAGGTTGCTGAGGTGAGAGTGACAGCAGAGACTCTGGAGCACAAGGCTGAAGGTGAGGATTGATTGGATAAGCATAGTTCAGGATATGAGTGAAGGATGGAAAAGGCATGCCCATAGGGGAATCTCCTTTCACCCTTTTGAGCACTTGCAGAAGTTAAAAAGGTCACACAGGGCTGGGGATGTGGCTCAATTGTAGAACGCTCGCTTGGCATGCGTGCGGCCCGGGTTCGATCCTCAGCACCACATACAAACAAAGATGTCGTGTCCAGCAAAAAACTAAAAAATAAATATTAAAAATTCTCTCTGTCTCTCTCTCTCTCACCTATCTCTTTAAAAAAAAATGGTCACGCAGAATTTGAGGATCAAGAGACCCCTCTGGGGGCCATCGGTTTTGGTTATCTAATTGGTAATATGGCCAATGCTGTGTACTGAATTTGATGAGGAGTTTGTGTTCCATCAGGCAGCCCCTGTATGCTCACATCCCCATGACGTACAGCAAAAGTCTGCCAGGCATTCTGGGATTACTAAAAAGGAGTGATGGATTTTTCCTTTCCCCAGGTCCATGATCCTCTTAGTTATACAAGTCCGATATTTACTGCCATTAACCCCTTGAACTAGAGACCTTTTATTTGATAGAGGGCCCAATGGGGCCTTAAGGGCTGAGTTTATTGCCCCTGTATCCACTTCAAAGTTTACTGGTGTCTCCTCCACTTCAAAAGATACGCTGAGCTCAGGGAGGGGATCTGAGCCCCGACTTTCGTAGTCATGCTGAAGAGTCAGAATGGCTGGCTGGCGTGGCTGCCTCTTTCTAGGGCACTCTTGAACCCAGTGTCCTCTTTCTTTACAGTAGGCACATTGATCTGAGGTCAGGGGTGGCCTCTAGCGTGGGACCAGGTATCCTTTCCTGTCTCCCTGTTTCTTAATTTCTGGCCTTTTTGTTATTGTGACCGGGACCTTAGTCAACTCCTTAGTCTGCCTTTTGTTTCTTTTATCCTCCTTTTGCTCCCTTCTCTTCCTCAGTTTCTCTCTTATAGTATACTTTCTCGGCTTCTCTGACTAAATCTCTCAAAGTCATATCTTGTAATCCATCAAAGCACTGTAACTTTCTTTAAATATCCAAGGCAGCATGCCCAATAAAGGCCATTGTGACAGATGATTTTTGATCCTCTGCATGAGGATCGAAAGGAGTATATCTCCTATATGCCTCCGTAATTCTCTCTAGAAACGTAGAGGAAGATTCATCAGGCCCGCAGGCGTGGTACCCACGTCACCCCAAATGGAGTAGGGAAAGAGCAGTGCCACTGCCTGCTCCCGGATCAGGCCCAGCCACCAGCTGGTGTGGTAGTCACGTCACCCAAATTGTAGTAGGGGCCAAGCAGGCCGCCCCCCACGCCCGCCACAAAAGCAGACCTGTGACTGACCTTCGGAACAGGCCCAGCGGCCTGCCACCATGGTAGAAATGACACCCCAATTGGAGTAGTGGCAGAGCAGAGCTTTCTCCCGTGCCCAGTACAAGCACAACGGCCCACCAGCCTGGTAGTCACGTCAACCCAATTGGAGTAGGGGCAGAGCAGAGTCTTTGCCCGCACCCGGAACAGGCCCAGCGATCTGCCAGTATGGTAGTCACAACACCCCAATTGCAGTGGGGCCAAAGCAGAGCCACCACCCGCTCCCGCAAGGTAGGCAGACCTGCAACTGACCGGCGGAACAGGACTAGCGGCCTGCAAGCACAGCAGACACATCAACCCATTTGGTTCTTTGAAAAAATAAAAAAAATCTACAGACCCTTAGCCATGCTAACGAAGACAAAAAGAGAGAGAACTCAAATTACTAGCATACAGGATGAAAAAGACAATATCATAACAGATATTTCAGATATACAGAAGATAATCCGAAATTATTTTGAATCTTTGTACTCTAATAAAATAGAAGACAGTGAAGGCATCGATAAATTTCTTAAGTCATATGATCTGCCCAGATTGAGTCAGGAGGATATAGACAACCTAAACAGACCAATATCAATTGAGGAAATAGAAAAAACCATCAAAACACTACCAAGTAAGAAAAGCCCAGGACCTGATGGGTATACAGCAGAGTTTTACAAAATCTTTAAAGGGGAACTAATACCAATACTTTTCAAGCTATTTCAGGAAATTGACAAAGAGGGAGAACTTCCAAATTCATTCTATGAGGTCAACATCACTCTGATTCCTACACCAGACAAAGACACTTCAAAGAATGAAAACTACAGACCAATATCTCTAATGAGCCTAGAGGCAAAAATCCTCAATTAAATTCTGGCAAATCAGATACAAAAGCATATCAAAAAAATTGTGCACCATGATCAAGTAGGATTCATCCGTGGGATGCAAGGCTGGTTCAATATACAGAAATCAACAAATGTTATTCATCACATCAATAGACTTAAAAATAAGAACCATATGATCATCTCGATAGATGCAGAAAAAGCATTCGACAAAGTACAGCATCCCTTTATGTTCAAAATTCTAGAAAACTAGGGATAACAGGAACATACCTCAATATTGTAAAAGCAATCTAGGCTAAGTCTCAGGCTAGCATACTTCTGAATGGAGAAAAATTGAAGGCATTCCCCCTAAAATCTGGAACAAGACAGATATGCCCTCTTTCACCACTTCTGTTCAACATAGTTCTCGAAACACTGGCCAGAACAATTAGAGAGATGAAAGAAATTAAAGGCATATAAATAGGAAAAGAAGAACTTAAATTATCACTATTGCAGATGACATGATTCTATTCCTAGCAGACCCAAAAGGGTCTACAAAGAAACGAATAGAGCAAATAAATGAATTCAGCAAAGTGGCAGGATATAAAATCAACACTCATAAATCAAAGACATTCCTGAATATCAGTGACAAATCCTCTGAAACGGAAATGAGGACAACCACTCCATTCACAATATACTAAAAAAAAAAATAATTGGGAATCAACCTAACAAAAGAGGTGCAAGTTTTATACAAGGAAAACTACAGAAACCTAAAGAGAAAAATAGAGGAAGATATTAGAAGATGTAAAAATGTACCCTGTTCATAGATAGACAGAACTAACATCATCAAAATGGCGATATTACTAAAAGTTCTCTATAGGTTTAATGCAATGCCAATCAAAACCCAACGGCATTTCTTGTAGAAATAGAGAAAGCAATCATGAAATTCATATGGAAAAATAAAAGACCCAGAATAGCAAAAACAACACTAAGCAGGAAGTGTGAATCAGTCGGTATAGCGATACCAGACTTCAAACTATACTGCAGAACAATAGTAACAAAAATAGCATGGTACTGGTACCAAAACAGGTGGGTGGACCAATGGTACAGAATAAAGGACACAGAAACCAATCCAAAAAATACAACTATCTTACATTTGATAAAGGGGCTAAAAGCATGCAATGGATGAATGATAGCATCTTCAACAAATGGTGCTGGGAAAACTGGAAATCCATATGTAACAAAAAGAAACTGAATCCCTTTCTCTCGCCATGCACAAAAGTTAACTCAAAATGGATCAAGGAGCTTGATATCAAATCAGAGACATGGTGTCTGATAGAAGACAAAGTTGGCTACGATCTACATACTGTGGGGTCGCCTCCAAATTCCTCAATAGGACACCCATAGCACAAGCGTTAATAACTAGAATCAACACATGGGACTTACTCAAACTAAAAAGGTTTTTTTCTCAGCAAAAGAACCAGTAAGAGAGGAAAATAGGGAGCCCACATCTTGGGAACAAATCTTTCCTCCTAACACTTCAGATAGAGCACTAATATCCAGAGTATACAAAGAACTCAAAAAATTAGTCAATAAGATAACAAATAACCCAAACAACAAATGGGCCAAGAACCTGAACAGACACTTCTCAGAGGAGGACATACAATCAATCAACAAGTACATGAAAAAATGGTCACCATCTCCAGCAGTCAGAGAAATGTGAATCAAAACCACCCTAAGATACCATCTCACTCCAGTAAGATTGGCAGCCATTATGAAGTCAAACAATAACAAGTGCTGGCGAGGATCTGGGGAAACAGGTACACTTGTATATTTCTGGTGGGACTGCAAATTGGTGCAGGCAAATGGGAAAGCAGTATGGAGATTTCTTGGAAAGCTGGGAACGGAACCACCATTTGACCCAGTTATTCCCCTTCTCGGTCTAAAACCTAAAGACCTAAAAAGAGCATGCTACAGGGACACTGCTATATCGATGTTCATAGCAGCACAATTCACAATAGCAAGACTGTGGAACCAACCTAGATGCCCTTCAATAGAAGAATGAATGAAAAAAATGTGGCATTTATACACAATGGAGTATTACTCAGCATTAAAAAATGACAGAATCATAGAATTTGCAGGGAAATGGATGGCATTAGAACAGATTATGCTAAGTGAAGCTAGCCAATCCCTAAAAAACAAATGCCAAATGTCTTCTTTGATATAAGGAGAGTAACTAAGAACAGAGTAGGGACGAGGAGCATGAGAAGAAGATTAACATTAAACAGGGATGAGAGGTGGAAGGGAAAGGGAGAGAGAAGAGAAACTGCATGAAAATGGAAGAAGAACCTCAGGGTTATACAAAATTACATACAAGAGGAAGTGAGGGGAAAGGGAAAAATAATACAAGGGGGAGAAATTTATTACTGTATAGGGGGTAGAGAGAGAAGAGGGGAGGAGACTGGAGGGGAGGGGGGATAGTAGAGGATAGGAAAGGCAGCAGAATACAACAGACACTAGTATGGCAATATATGAATCAATGGATGTGTAACTGATGTGATTCTGCAATCTGTATACGGGGCAAAAATGGGAGTTCATAACCCACATAAATCAAAGTGTGAAATATTATTTATCAAGAACGATGTAATGTTTTGAACAACCATATATAAAAATTTAAAAAAAGAGATAACTAAATTCGGTGAATAATGCACAAGAATCCTAATATTTCTACAGTTTAAAATCAATGCCAGTAGATTCCTATGGGACATGATGTGTATTTTGACGTTCATTTTTATTCAACAATGGTACATTAGTATTTCATGAGTTTATGCACACCATAGGATATATATTTCATCCACAAATTAGCAAATTTATAGGCATTTGATTGAATTTCAATCGCTTCCTGCTTTACAATATATGCATTCCTCCAGGTTTCCTGACTGGTCTTTTCATGAGACTTCTTTCCAAACATATTATTTTCGATTTCCATAATCACTTTTGAAGCAAAACTCACACACTGTTCATGATAAACCAAAACACTAATATTACCATTAGATGTATAATTGGTGGAAATGAATGATTGTATATCAATATAAGATTTCCTGTAATTTTCCAGATATCAGTTCAATCCATTATTTAATGTTGGAACAAGTTATATTATTTATTCACAGTATTGTCTATTCATGCTTTATCTCTATATTCATAGACACAGGGTGCACCTCTTTGTACCCCCAATACTAATTTTACGTCTTCAATATATTGTTTCCAGAAATGGTGGACGAAATACTCATGTCACCTGATCTACATATACATTTTTTAACAGTAATATTCTGGACAAATAATGTAATGGTCACGGTTAAGATTGCACGAAGGACTAAATGAAAAGTGAACATGGATTACTAAAAACATCTATGCCCAGGTTGCCTAATGCTCTTAACTGTCAATCCTATTGGTGACTACATATTTTTTTTTCCAAAGATTATGTATTCAAACTCAACCCTGTTGAAAATGTCTAATCCTATCACTCACTTTATACTTTGCCTGATTTCATAATGTCTCTATTGATATCTGCTTTTCTACATTTTTTCCCAGCTCATCATAGTGACTGACTCTTCATATGTGCTGACATTTACATTCACTCTCTAACCGAAACCCTATTGCTAAAGAACTTTTGTCCAAATCAAATACTCACTCTTCTTCCTAAACCTACCGACTAGCTTCATAATCTTACTGACTATCCCTTTTTGACTGGATGTTCTCTTCTACATTCAATCATCCAAGGTACAAAGTCCTATGCCATTGTGTATTGAATTAACTGAGACATCTTTGCAGAACATAATTCAAAGCTAATTATCCCAATCAAGGGCCCAATGCCCTTCTGGGCTTCAAATCATACCTAGATTTCTGTTCTCATACTTATATTTAACCTCCATATTCTTTTAAATATCGAAGGTCCCCAACACTATTATTCATCACACAGAATGATTCCTAACACAAATCGAACCTGTTATTAACCCGAAACTTACACTGTTCCCTCAATCTCATTTTACAGAAGAGCAGGGACAGAGTTGTTCTTACAATACAGGAAAGAAGGGGACAGTCCACCTGCTGAGAACCTCAAAGGTCCATGCAGAAATGATACCTGGACAAGTTGTAGGCAGGTATAAAGGACCTGAGTGAGCAAAACTCATCATCCATGGCAAAACACCTGGTCAGGATGAAGGGATGTGTCTTAATCAGCCTCTCTCTTCTTATTGTAGAGAAGACTGACAAAACCAGACCTGTGTGTAGAGCTGTTCCTGGGTGCCTATCGTTGATATTTCATTCTAACTTGTGAAAGTGTCACAGGAAGTAGGGGCCGGCTCCATCTCATGGGACCCTTGAAAGCAACTGTTAGGGAAAAGTGGTTGCCAAGGCAGTGACCTCATTCAGTTCCAAAGAAAGTGACATACCTCATTATTTGGTGATGGAACTCTCTGAGCTTGGTATCCAAGAAGCCAGGCACCCAGAGGCAGTCCCAGTTCCAGTCCCAGTGGACTCGCTTGTTTGGATTTTCCAAGGACAAAATCAATCTTTCTTGGTACCTACTGATGTGAGGATGGCCAAATGCCAGAAGAGCTCTGAAGAGGGACCTTTCCTGAAAAAGCAGGTAGTGGCTCACCACTTTTTCCTGACAACTTCACAGAGTTGGCCATGGAAACCAGATCTGAAAGAGGACAGGCCATTTGGGAGAACATAGTATGGCTCACCAGTCATAGGACACTCCTTCTAATCACAGACATACTTGGGGGAAGGAGCTGCCTTTGTGGGAGTGGGTATGGCTTTGTGGTTCTGTCTCATGTTCTGAGAATAGGTAGGAAAGACGTTTTTTTTTTGTTGTTTTTTTTTGTTTTTGGTTTTCAGTGGACTGTTCTAGTAAGTAGTTTGACAAGGCAAGTATTTCCATGTCTGTGTATTCCACTGTGTCCGTTGTTGTAAACATTAGAAAAGAAAATGCATTAATGAATGTGTCCTTTAAAGTATAAATATTCCCAAAATTCATCCTGCCCAATATATGAATGAACTGCAGCTTGTCTTATCGAAGGGAAACACCTGCTATCTTCCCAAGTTAATGTTTTCTTCCTGTATTCTGGCCAGTCTCCAGAATAGGCTCATGGTTTTGTGTCCACGATATGTACCACCTCCAAGCTCTGTGACATGGTCATGTACTGGATAGCTGAAAAGAATGGCGAGCATCTCAGAAAACTCAGATATCAGTGTGACCAAGAAACTCTCAGTGGAGAGACCCTGCTTTGGACCTTTTGCTTAAGTACTGTTTTGTTACACTGAATATCTGGAAGGTCTTTGCTTCAGGGCACCCCGTTGTGAAGCCTGAAGAATATAGTTTTGAAATGGAAATGAATAGGCATCGCCTGTGGCTCTTTGCTTAATTGCTTTGGAAATGGATGTGGCTGAATTAGCCTCTTGGCCTTCTTTGTGGCTGTGATTTAGATTCTCAGCACATGATGGATATAAAGAATGATCCCATGTGTGCGTCCAAAACTATAATGGCAAAAAATCAGTCATTGTGGATGAAGTCTCTCGTCTTCCTCTGTTAGGTTCCTGACCTCCGTCAAGTGTGAATAGGGATTCTTTGGGTCAAATGAGTTCTTCAAAGCCCTGATGAGGTGCTTGGGTTTTCGCATGACTCCAAATCACATATAGAATCTATACCTGAAAGTCAGTAGGCCTCAAATTGTAGAAACAGAGCAGCATTAACCGCAGGCTTATTTGATCACTTCTGGTTCACAGGAGGGCTGTCAAGGCCACCCTGACTTTAGGCAAATGAGGGGCAAGCGAGCTTTTTTTGGACACAGTCTTGGGCTGTGCCCCTGATGGAAAACTCCAGCCAGAGGTTACGATGAGTGACTATATGGAAGAAGATGAGGGCCATGTGGGAATGTTTTGGTTTTAATTTTGGCCATTTGTTTGGTGGTTGGAAGAAATGACTGGGTCCACTTGGGCTTGAACTTTGGTGTGATTCCCCTTAGAGACTGAGTTGTGAAACTTAACTCAGAGAAGTATTGCCATGAATTTTGTTTGGATTTTAGGAGGCCACGCATGTGAGTCACCCTTGTAAACTGAGATCTAGGGCCAGGGTGGCTTTCCACAGAGCACTGGGAATCTCTGCCAGGATATCACATGATTTTATTCTCAAAGACATGGCAGCCATATTTGAGAGTCGAAAAATACATAGGCCTCACATTGTAGACTTTAATGGGCCTGGCATCATGTGACCATTTTGGCACTCTTTCAGAAGCCTTGCCTGTGAGAGTTCTCCAGAGCTTTTATTGAATTGAGCTTCCTCAACATTTAATGGTTACTGAATGAATTGAAAGCCACAGTGCCTCCAACTTCATCCTTGAAAAATGGCTAGATAAATACCATGAAAATTTTGAAATTCCCATTACCAGGTGGCACTGGAGAACCTTTGGATGTCCTATTGCTGATCAAGAGTATACCAGACAGTGCCTTGATTGACTGGGTTTCATGAAAATGGTGTAGTACAGAGATGCCAGTAAGTTAGAGCCTGCTGAGTAGTGGGCCTAGAGCAGTTTTGGGCAGGTGTGTGATAAATCACCAGTGGTAGGGTCATGAGGATCTACCATTGTATTCCAAATGGCATGTTACTTACATGGTGCAGCCAGCAGACCCTTATATGTAAAGGCAATTTGTTATATGGAGAGGTTTCAGGGCAATGTTCAGAATTAGGTTGATATGGACAAGGGGGCAATGGGGCAAGCTATGAGGGATAGAAGCCTGGTTGGTGCATTCTCCTGCATACCCTGGCACACCACACGTGACAGAACTCCCTCCAGCATTGTGTCCCAGTTTAGCTCCTTGTATGTCATGAAGCAAATACCAAACTCCAAGTGCAGTAGCAAAAACACGACAAAAAGTGGACCAGGACCAAATGGCTTCACAGTCCACATGGGGAGAAACTTAGTCCCCAGTGGTCACAGTTTACCTACAAAGAGATAATGCAGCACTGCTGCTCATCTTTATTGGAATATAAGAAGCCATGTCCTCCAGGTCACATAAATGCAGACCCAGCTTTGATGGTCTCACGCAAAGAAGTCAAATCTCCTGACAACAACATATTTTTCAAGTGCCCAACCTCACAGAAAGTTTCTCAAAAAGTTTTTAGGCCAGAAGAGCTCCATATTTGTGGAGTGTTAACCCAGTCCCTTACTTTTGGAAACTCCTCTACCACCTCCAAGATTGTGAACTCCTGAGCATTTCCATTCCAGATATGTATTCACTGATTTTCTAACTCTTCTCCTCCAATTGTGTCTTAATTGGGGCAAAGGTATTGACAAGGCATTGCTCTGGATGAGAGTGGAAGGATATTTATGCAGCACATATTTGCGTACACATTGGATTCATTTTTCAATTTTCCTATTGAAATAGTGAATCCCTGACACTAACCCGAACCTATTAGGCTCAGACTACTCAACCTAATTAAAAGGAGAAAAATAACCCAAACAAATATAAATACAAGCAGTTCAGAGGAGGCATGTTGTATATTTGGACTTGCCTTTTGCATTATATAAGGTAGGAGTTATAAATCTAGTCAATTTTTAATTGAAATAGTTCTCCATGTGTTTTTAAAGTTAACAGATATGTGAATTCTTGTTTCCAATTCTCTGTAGCCATTTCACCCATGTATATTTATATACATATATAGAATCCTACCAGGTATCACATGTACATTTTTGGGAGGTGGCTGACTTGGCAGATACAAATTGTGAGAAGAGTTCACTCCTCTTAAACGCTGTTGGAACTGAAAATTCAACCTACAAGCTTCCTAGTAGAACAACATTATACATAAGCTCATGTTCATTAAAATAAATATTTTTGCATCTGTGGATGATATATATTTAATGATGAATTTTGTTTGGCATATATATTGCTACTTTTTAATGTCTATTTGTGTTTTTTTTGTATATATACATACACTCTGTAGATTTTTCAAAATATGAAATATGTGTCTTATATACACTCTCTTAATTCATTCATGTTCATGTACTTGGATTTATAATAAACTTTTCACAAGATTATTCTCAGACATATTCATTTAACTGAAATACATGTTTGTTTCCTAGTACTGAAAACTAACTTCAGTGAATGGTGCATACAAATCCTAATAATTCTACAGTAACTAACCCAGTCTAACATCAATGCAAGTAGATTCCTATGGCACATGATATGTAATTTGACGTTCATTTGTATTCAACACTGGTACATTACTATTTCTTCAGGGTTTGCACATCATAGGATATACATTTCATCCACAAGTTCACAAATTTATAGGCATTTGTTTCAACTTTAATCACTTCTTGCTTCAGAACACATGTATTGTCAGGGTTTCTTGACTGGTCTTTTCATGAGAATTCTTTCCAAACACATTATTTTCAATTTCCATAATCACTATTGAAGCAAAACTCACACACTCTTCATGATAAACCAAAACACTAATATTACCATTTGATGTATAATTGGTTGGAATGAATGATTGTATATCAATATAAGATTTCCTGTAATTTTTCAGATATCAGTTAAATACATAATTTAAATTTGGAACAACTTATATTTTTTATTCACATTATGGTCTATTCATGCTTTATCTCTATATTCATAGACACAGGGTACACCTCTTTGTACCCCCAAAACTAATTTTATTTCTTCAATATATTGCTCCCAGAAAAGGTGGTAGAAATACTCATGTCACCTGATCTACATAAACATTTTATCACAGTAATATTTGGAACTAAAAATGTGAAGGTCACACTTAAGACTGTACCAAAGCCAAAAGGGAAATTGTACATGGATTACTAAAACATCCATGTCCAGGTTGCCTAATGCTCTCATATGTCAATCCTATTGGTGAC
Source organism: Callospermophilus lateralis (assembly GCF_048772815.1). Lineage (NCBI taxonomy): Eukaryota > Metazoa > Chordata > Mammalia > Rodentia > Sciuridae > Callospermophilus > Callospermophilus lateralis. Next base: position 4,496,533 of record NW_027510595.1, read on the forward strand.
GACATATTTGTTTCTTCATAAGATTATATATTGAAACTCAACCTTGTAGAAAATGTCTAATCCTATCACTCATTTTATACTTTGCATGATTTCATAATGTCTCTATTGATATCTGCTTTTCTACATATTTTCCCAAGCTCATCATAGTGACTCACTCTTCATATGTGCTGACATTAACATTCACCCTCTAACCAAAACCCTATTAGGAAAGAACTTTTGATACAAATCCTATACTCACTCTTCTTCCTAAACCTACCGACTATCTTCTTAATCCTACCTACTATCCCTTTTTGACTGGATGTTCTCTTCTACATTCAATCATCCAAGGTACAAGGTCCTATGCCATTTATTATTAAATTATCTAAGACATCTTTGCAGAACATAATTAAAAGCTAAGTATCCCAGTCAAGGGCCAAATGATTTCTGGCCTTCAAATCTTACTTAGATTTCTGTCTTTGTACATTTATTTCAACTCTATATTCTTATAAATATTGTAGGTACCCAATACCATTATTCATCTCACAGAATGATTCCTAACTGAAATCGAACCTGTTATTAACCCAAAACATACACTGTTCCCTCAATCTCATTTTACAGAAGAGCAGGGAAAGAGTTGTTCTTACAATACAGGAAATTAGGGTACCTTCCACCTGCGAGAACCTCAAAGGTCCATTCAGAAATGATACCTGGAGAAGATTTAGGCAGGTATAAATGACCTGAGAGAGCAAAAGTCATCTTCCATGGCAAACAACCTGGTCAGGATGAAGGGATGTGTCTGAATCAGCCTCTCTCTTCTTATTGTAGAGAAGATGGACAATACCAGGCCTGGGTGAAGAGCTGTTCCCAGGCTCCTCTGGTTGATATACCATTCTAACTAGTGAAAGTGTCACAAGAAGTAGAGGCCGGCTCCATCTCATGGGACCCTTGGAAGCAACTCTTAGGACAAAGTGTTTGCCAAGGCAGTGACCTCATTCAGTTCCAAAGAAAGTGACATACCTCATTTCCTTGGTGATGGAACTCTCTGAACTTGGTATCCAAGAAGTCAGGCACCCAGAAGCAGTCCCAGTCCCAGTATCAGTGGGCTCACTTGGTTGGATTTAACAAGGACAGAGTCAGTCTTTTTTGGTACCTACTGATGTGAGGAAGGACAAATGGAGGAGAGCTCTGAAGAGGGACCTTTCCTGAGAAAGCAGGTAGTGGCTCACCACTTTTTCCTGACACCTTCACAGAGTTGGCCAAGGAAACCAGATCTGATAGAGGACAGGCCATTTTGGGAGAAGATAGTATGGCCCACAAGTCAAGAGAACACTTTGGATAGTCACAGACCTACTTGAGGGAAGGAGGTGCCTTTGTGGGAGTGGGTGTGTGTTTGTGGTTCTGTCTCATGTTCTGAGAATAGGTAGGAAAGTCGGTTTTTTCGTTTGCAGTGGACTATTCCTAGTAAGTCGTTTGACCAGACTAGTGTTCCTATGTCTGTGTATTTCACTGTGTCCGTTGTTGTAGACATTTGAAAAGATAATGCATTAATATATGTCTAGTCTAGTATAAATCTTCCCATAATTCATCCTGGCCAATTAATGAATGGAATGCAACCTGTCTTATCCATGGGCAACACCTGCTATCTACCTAAGTTCCTGTTTTCTTCCTGAATTCTGGCCATTCTCCAGAATTGGCTCATGGTTTTGTTTCCAAGATATGTACCACCTCCAAGCCCTGTGACATGGCCATGTACTGGATAGCTTAAGAGAATGGCGAGATTCTCAGAAAACTCAGATATCAGTGTGACCAGGAAAGTCTCAGTGGAGAGACCCTACTTTGGATCTTTTGCTTAACTATTGTTCTGTTGCCCTGAATGTCAAATATCAGTGTGACCAGGAAAGTCTCAGAGGAGAGACCCTACTTTGGATCTTTTGCTTAACTATTTTTCTGTTGCCCTGAATGTCTGGAAGGCCTTTGCCTCAGGCCACCCCTCTGTGAAACCTGAGGAAAACAGTTTTGAAATGGAAATGAATGGGCATCATCTGTGGCTCTTTGCTTAATTGCTTTGGTAAGGGATGTGGCTGAATTAGCCTTTTGGTCTTATGTGTGGCTGTGACTTAGATTCTCAGCTCCTGATGGATCTAAAGAATGATCGCTTGTGTCCATCCAAAACCATAATTGCAAAAAGATCAGTCATTGTGGATGAAGTCACTTGCCTTCCTCTGTTAGGTTCATGACCTCTATCAAGTGAGAATAGGGATTCTTTGGATGAAATGAGTTCTTCCAAGCCCTGCAGTGGTGCTTGGGTTTTCACATGACTCCAAATGAAATAAAGAATCTATATCTGAAAATCAGTAGGGCTCAAATTGGAGAAACAGAGCAGTATTAAAGGCATGCTTATTTTGTCACTCCTGGTTCACAGGAAGGGTGTCCAGGCCACCCTGACTTTAGGCAAATGAGGGGCAAGCGAGCTTATTTTGGAAACTGTCTTTGGCTGCGCCCCTCATAGAAACCTTCGCCAGAGGTGAGGATGAGTCTCTACATGGAAGAGGATTAGTGTCATGTGGAGGTGTTTTGGTTATAATTTTGGTCATTTGTGTGTCGGTTGGAAAAAATGACTGTGTCCACCTGGGCTTGAACTCTGGTGTGATTCCCCTTAGAGACTGAGTTGTGGAACTAAAGTCAGAGAAATATTGCCATGAATTTTGTTGGAATTTTAGTAGGCCATGCATGAGAGTCGCCATTGGAAACTGAGATCTAGGCCCAGGGTGGCTTTCCACAGAGCACTGGGAATCTCTGCCAGGATATAACATGATTTTATTATTAAAGACTTGGCAGGCTGAGTTGAGAGTCAAAACACACATGAGCCTCACCTTGTAGACCTCAATGGGCCTGGCTTTATGTGGCCTCTTTGGGCACTCTTTCAGAAGCCTTGCCTGTGAGAGTTCTTTAGAGCTTTCATTGAAATGAGCTTCCTCACCATTTAATGATTCCTGAATGAATTGAAACCCACAGTGACTCCAACTTCATCTTTGAAAAATGGTTAGATAAATACCATGAAATTTTTGAAATTCCCATGACCAGGTGGCACTGGAAAACTTTTGGATGTCTTGTTGCTGATCATGAGTATACCAGACAGTACCTTGATTTACTGGGTTTCATGAAAATGGTTTAGAACAGAGATGCCAGTAAGTTGGATCCTGCTGAGTAGTGGCCCAGAGCAGTGGTGTGCAGGTGTTTGATAAAACATCAGTGGTAGGGCCATGAGGATCTACCATTGGATTCCAAATGGCTTGTGACTGACATGGTGTAGCCAGCAGACCCTTATATGTAAAGGAATCTTGTTATATGGAGAGGTTTCAGGGCAATGTTCTGAATCATGTTGCTATTGTCAAGGGGGCAAGCTACGTGGGATAAAATACTGTTTGGCGCATTCTCCTCCAGACCCTTCCCCCCACACCTGACAGAACTCCTCCAGTACTGTGTCCCATTTGAACTCGTATTTTGTGAAGCAAATACCAAACTCCCAGAGCAGCAGCAAAAACACCACGAAAATTAGAGGATGGCCAAATGGCTTCACAGTCCACACGAAGAGACAATTAGCCCTCAGAGGCCACAGTTTACCTACAAAGAGAGAATTCAGCACTGTTGCCTCATTTCATTGGAAAGTAAGTAACCATGTCATCCAGATCACATAGATGCAGACCCAGCTTTGATGGTCTCACTACAAAGTAAGCTAAAGCTCCTGACAACAGCATATATTTCAAGTGCTCAACCTCAGAGGCAGATCCTCAAAAATATTTAGGCCAGCAGAGCTCGAGGTTTGTGGAGTGTTTACCCTGTCCATTACTTTTAGAAACTCCTCTACCAACTCCAATGATGTGAAATCGGGAGCATTTTCCAATCCAGATAGGTATTCACAAATTTTTTAACTCTTCTCCTCTAATTGTGTTTTTCTTGAGGCGAAGGTAATGTCAAGGCATTGTTCTGGATGAGAGTGGAAAGATTTTTCTGTAGCATATGTTTGCATACACATTGGATTCAATTTCCTGTTTTCCATTCAAAATACTGAATCCCTGACACTAACCCATACCCTACCAGACTCTGACTACTAATCCTAATATGATGGAGAAAAATAACCCAAACAGAATAGAAATACAAGAAGTTCAGAGGAGGCACGGTGTATTGTTGGACTTCCCTTCTGCATGATACAGAGTAGGAGTTATAAATCTAGTCAATTGTTTGTTGAAATAGTTCTCCATGTATTTTTAAAGTTAACAAACATGTGAATTCCTGTCTCCCTTTCTCTGTAGCCTATTCAGCATGTGTATTTTAATATGGACATATACAATCCTACCTGGTACCACAAGTTTGTTCTTGTGATTTGGCTTACTTGGCAGATACAAATTGTGAGACGAGATCACTCCTACTAAACCCTGTTGGTACTGAATATTGAAACAATGGGTGAGCTTCCTAGTTGAACAACATTATACATAAATCCATGTTCAGTAAAATGAATATTTTTGGATCTGTGGATGATATATATTTTATGATGAATTTTGATTGACATATATTGCTACTTTTTTTGTCTGTGTGTACTCTCCAGATTTTTCTAAATATGAAATATATGTGTCTTATGTACACTCCCTAAATTCATTCATGTTCATGTATGTGGATTTATAATCAACTATTCACAAGATTATTCTCAGAAATATTCATCCACCTGAAATTTGCCTAATGCTCTCAAATGTCAATCCTATTGGTGACTACATATTTGTTTCTTCCTAAATTATGTATTCAAACTCAACCCTGTTCAAAATGTCTAATCCTATCACTCACTTTATACTTTGCCTTATTTTGTAATGTCTCTATTTATATCTGCTTTATTTCATGTTTTCCCCAGTTCATCATTGTGACTGACTCTTCAAACGTGCTGACTTTAACAATCACTCTGTAACCGAAACCCTGTAGCTAACGAACTTTTGTTCCAAATCCTATACTCACACTTCTTCCTAAACGTACTATCTTCCTATTTCTATCAACAATCCCTTTTTGACTGGATGTTCTCTTCTACTTTCAATCATTATAGTAAATGTCGGGCGAGCTTCGCAGGAGGAAACCACCAACAGACTATCTCATGCAACAGCAAAGGGTTTATTGAGTGTCCAGCATGCTGGTGCTCAGAGCTCACTTGAATAGAGCAGATAGCCCTGAGAATCGCTTAAGTAGAGCTTATATACTTTACCTGGAGAGGGCAGGGAGGGAAGTTTATTGATGGATCAGGGCGAGTGGGCGATTTGCGTGCAACTGGGTGAGGGAGCACATTCTGCAGTTGGGCAGTTGGGGACAGCACATACTGGGAACAAGATTTGCAAGCATTTCTCAAGATTTCAACAGTGTTTTGTTAAGCATGCAGAAAAACAGGAAGTGACAAGTACCTATTTTATTAACCTTTTATTCCCCACTTCTTCTTCTGGCTACTTTTAATCATAAAAATGATCATTGGGGGGTGTCACATTCTATGTATTCTAGTGGGGTATTACCATAAGTTTAACTCGTCCAATTTGAGCCTGGAGAAAAGAAATTACACGGTTGAGAAAACAGGGTTTAATAGTTAGCAATAATATGAGGATTATTATTGGACCGGCAAGGGTTGATAAAAACGTAGTTAACCAGGAAGACTGTGTGAACCAAGACTCAAACCACCTTTTTTGGGCCTCTCTGTCTCTTTGATGCTTTTCAAGGAATCTTTTTAATTTACTCTTAGATTTTATTACAACTCCAGTATGCTCGGCATACAAACAACTTTCTTCTCTCAATGCAGCACAGAGGCCCCTTCTCTCATGACAAGGAGGTCCAACCCTCGAGTGGTCTGAAAAACAACTTCAGAGAGAGAGGTAAAAGACTCATGCAAAGCTCTGATGGAGGCTTCTAATATCTTAGTTTTGGTCTATTGCTGTCATTTGTTGGGTCATTTGTTGAGTCCCATGGACAAATGCAGTGGTTCCCGTGGCCACCAGTGCAGCAATTTCTATTCCTAATATGATGGCTAAGTTGAGGGATATATATTTTCAGTGGAACCGGGTTGAATGCCCCCCTATTTGATCTTCAAATGAACCTGCATTGTGATAGAGCACTCTGGGAAACATCTGCACGATTACACAATTAATCACATCTGTTGACCATTTCATGAAAACATTAACAATGTTTAAGTATATAGAATCATGCTGTAGTAGGGACGGACAAGGCAACTCACCTAAGATAGCACTGAAGACAGGGAAACAGTCCCATTTGGTGGCAACCAGATTCAGAGGGCATTGATTCTGTTGTAATCAAGTAATCCTCTGAAACCCAAGTTCAGGTAGTTTCAGAATTTTGTACCAAACATGTAATGGAAGGAGTTCAGAAGTTCACAGTCTGCAGAAGTTGAAAAAAGCAGTTTTGTTTCTGTTTTTTCCTCGGTTCTGGGCAAGTTAACTTTTCAAGGACACCTGGGAGGGAAAGAGCTTTTTCTTCCCTTTCTTATTTTCCCATTGCCAGCTGTTACCACGGAGCCCAGTTGCTAACTTCGTTAACTTAGAAATGTAGCCATCTCTGTGAAGCCCCATGTCAAGGCCAGAGGCCTTGTTCACATATTTTTGTGAAAAACTAGTAAGGGGGTGTCTTGATTAGGAGTGCTAATTTTTTTAGCCAGTGGCCAAGTAGAACAGGGCAACATGAAAATAGGAAGTTTAACTACATTGAACTTTTTTACAGGGACTCTTTTGCTGAAAGTCCTAAAGTCAGCCATGGTGAAGACTTCTGGAGAAGGTCAGTTAAAGACTTTTCTGTGGGCCTGGTACAGAGGGGAAAGACGGAGAAGGTGGGGCTGAGAGCAGCTCAGAGTATCTGAGAATGAGAAAAGAGAGATGTAAAAAAATAATTGAAAAGTGGTTTGGAATTTTCCTAGCAACAAATATTTGAGCAGTAGAACAGGTAGAGCAAAGAAGAAGATGGTTGTGAGTATCCCAAAACACATGTTAGGGACTTTAAATTCTTAGTAAACTGTTTTCAGTGATGACAAAGCAACTTTAAAGGCCATTTTCATTACATCTTGGATATGGGTCTGAGGGCTCTCCTCAGCTGGTTTGAGCTTTGGGTTAGTTGGTAAGAGGACCTGGTGGGACCCGGTGCGGGCACTGACAGGAGAAGAGAGGAGTGAGTGGGTGGAGGGGTACCTCAGTACCTGCTACGTCAGCAAGGGGGCAATGGTCTGAGAACCAGCAGAGATTTGGATTTTTGATCTAATAATTGTAGTGGAGAAATCAGGTTGCTGAGGTGGGAGTGACAGCAGAGACTCTGGAGCAGAAGGCTGAAGGTGAGGATCTATTGGATAAGCATAGTTCAGGATGTGAGCGAAGAAGGGAAAAGCCTCTACATAGTGGAATCTCCTTTTACCCTTTTGAGCACCAGCAGATGTTAAAAAGGTCACACAGGATTTGAGGATCTAGAGTCCCCTCTGGTTGCCATCAGTTTTTGTTTTCTAATTCGTAATATGGCCAATGCTGTGTACTGAATTTAATGTGGAGTTTGGGTTCCATCAGGCAGCCCCTGTATGCTCACATCCCCATGACTTACAGAAGAAGTCGGCTTTTCCCCCACATAGCCATGGCTGTTTATGGCTTTGACAGTCGGCCGGGTAAACACAGTAATCTAGGCTAGCCAACCTGCATCTGGCTCGTGTGTCCCTACATCCATAATGTTTGTTTCCATTATCTATGGTAAGGAAGGGATTTAATGGAATTTTAGTGGGATCCTCTTCATCAGGGATATCCCATTAGGAAAGACCTATAGCCAGCTGACAAATGTCTGGGTGGAGAGATGGTCACCAGGTCCCTAAGTGGGCTGTATGCGAGATAGATTATACTTCTTTTCCAGTAGAATTTGTGATCAGCCAACGCTGCTGAACGGGCTGATGAGGGTTAGGACTACTTGTGGCCGAGGGGAGAGTCTATAGGCTTATCCACATGGTGAATATGCAATTTGAAAGTGTTACCAGTCTTTTCCAGTTTCCAGCCAGAGTGTGGACAGGGCGCAGGCTTGAGATGAGAGGCATGGGTCCAGGAAGTGATTCCGTCTACCTTTACCACTGTAGATGTTATAAGTACCACCTGGGATGGTCCTTTCCAGTGGGGTTCCAGGGATGACACCTGATATCATCTTACGTAGATGAATCTCTTACTTGATATCGATGTGGAGTCCCCTCTTCCCCAGTTTGGTAGGCAGTGGCCAGCTTTTTCCACAGGTATCACTGAGATCTTTCAAGAGCTTTAAGTCTGTCAAGCAAGGGGGTGTGAAAGGGATCGTTAGGTCTTAGAGTTGGGCTTTGGTCCATTACTGGAGGAGAGGCACCCTAGATATTCACAGGGGGTGTGGTTACTCAAAAAAACAGAGGACGTATTTCTTGCACGAAACATTGTATAAGGCATGAGCATAGTCCAATCATTTATGCTGGTCTCTAAGCTTAATTTTGTTGAGGTCTCTTTAATGGTTCTATTCATTCTTTCTACCTGTCCTGAACTCTAGGGTCTGTAAGCACAATAAAACTTCCAATGAATCCCCAGGTTCCTGGCTAACCCCTGACTTACTTGGGCCACGAACACCGGTGCATTATCAGACCGTATTACCTTTGGCAGGCCGTATCTTTGAAAAATGTCTTTCAGGATCTGCTTGACCACCATTTGCACTGTTTCTTTTTTTTTTTTCTTTTAGTGGGGAAGGCTTCAATCCATCCTAAAAATGTATCTACAAAGACTAGAAGATATTTATGTCCATACATTGCTGGCTTAATTTCAGTAAAGTCAACTGCCCAGAATTGTCCTGGTCTGGTTCCTCGTAGGTGCTTTCCTGCAGGAAGCTTGGAAGGGTAAGCATTTACCAATTGATGGAATCGACAGGCTTTTTTTACCCATTTAGTTATTTCTTTTTGCTGTGAGTCAGTTAGTGGAAAACTCTGTTCTTGATACTTCAGAAATACCTGCAGTTTCTTTGAACCAAGGTGAGTGAGTTGATGTGCATTTTCTACTGACATATTTAGAGCTGTGACTATAGGAGTTTTTAGTGAAGGATTTAGAAATTTCACTTGGGGGCCTTCAGGGTTAAAAGTTATTTTGGCCCGGTACTTGGTGAGCAGATCTCTGCCCATCAATGGGGCTAGGAATTCTGGGATTACTAGGAAGGAGTGATGGATTTTTCCTTTCCCCAGGTCCATGATCCTCTTAGTTGTCCAAGCCCGATATTTACTGTCATTAGCCCCTTGAACTAGAGACCTTTTATTTGATAGAGGGCCCAATGTGACACTAGGGATGAGTATATTGCCCCTTTATCCACTTCAAAGATTACTGGGGTCCCCTCCACTTCAAAAGTTACCCTGAACTCGGGGAGGAGATCTGAGCCCCGAATTTCATAGTCATCCTCCAGAGTCAGAATGGCTGACTGGCGTGGCTGTCCCTCTCTAGTGCACTCTTTGGCCCAGTGTCCTTTTTTTTGTACAGTAGGTACATTGATCTGAGGCCAGGGGTGGCCTCTGGCATGGGACCAGGTATGCCTTCCTGTCTCCCTGTTTCTTAATTTCTGGCCCTATTGTTGTTGTGACCAGGACCTTAGTCAACGCCTTATTCTGTCTTTTGTTTCTTTTATCCTCACTTTGCTTCATTCTCTTCCTCAGTTTCTCTCTTAAGGTATATTTTCTTGGCTTCTCTGACTAAATCTCTCAAAGTCATATCTTGTAATCCATCTAAGCATTGTAACTTTCTTTTAATATCCAGGGCAGCTTGCCCAATAAAGGCCATCATGACAGATGCCTTTTGATCCTCTGCCTGAGGATCGAAAGGAGTATATCTCCTACTTGCCTCCATAATTCTCTCTAGAAACATAGAGGGAGATTCATCAGGCCTTTGAATAATCTCTGTTACCTTGGCCAAATTAGTTGGTCACCTAGTGGCAGGTCGGATGCCCACTATTAGAACCTGGTGATAAGTGGACAGATGCTTTCTAACTTCAATGGTGTTGGTGTCCCAGTTGGGTTGTTTCAAAGGAAAACCAGCTTTTATTAAGTTGGGAAGATGTATCACTCTCCAATCTGGTCGGAGGACATTTTTTTATAGCTTCCAGGAAGATTCTCTTTTGTTCCTCTGTCGTGAAGAGAGTCCCTAGGAATTGTTGACAGTCATCCCAAGTAGGCAAATGTGAAAATATCAATGACTCAACCAGACCTGTGAGCCCTGTGGGGTCCTCGGAAAAAGGGGGTTTGTTATATTTCCAGTTATATAGGTCGGAAGAGGAGAAAGGCCAATATTTGTAGGCTTGCATTTTGCCCCCATGGCCTTCGTCAATCAATGGTCTGTAGAGACATAGTGGGAGCATCACAGGAGTTCCAGGGTTTTCAATCATTCACCACCATCAAGTTTCCTTAGCTGGGCTAGCTTCCTCCTGCGGAGGAGGGGCTGTGTGTGCTGCGGGGGAGTTATCTGGAGGGCGCTGGGCCAGCTTAGATTCCTCCAGTGGTAGAGAGGCTGAGTCAGCTGCAGGGGAATCACTTAGAGGGTGTTGGTGGTTGGGGGACGAAGGCAGGGTATAATAAGGGGGAAGAGAGTCCAGAAGAGTCAAATCTTTTGACTCAGGGATTACAAAGGGTGGAGGAGGAGGAGGAGCAGAGGGTTTGAGAGATCATGGGGGAAGGAGTAGGAGCAGGGGAAGGGACAAAGAAAGGCTTCACCCATTGAGGAGGAGATTTGCAGAGGTCCAGCAAAGTTAAGATATATGGCTGTTGATCCGGATGGCTATGTGTGCCCGGGTGAAAGACAATATCTCTGACTTCTTAAATTAGTGGGAAGTAGAAAGATCCTTCTAGGGGCCATCCAAATTCAAAGGTGGGCCATTCTGAGGCACAGAGATTCTGAAAGGTCCAGCGTTTAACTAAAAAAGAAAGATTCTGAGCCCTTAAGCGGACTTTGGTCCAGTGATCAAGGGTCAGGGACAGGGGCATTGAAGTGCTGTGTCCCATAATGAAAGATACACAAAGAGTGAATGCAAGACACACGACACAGACAAGACAAGACAATAAAGACATTCAATGGACATCCAAAACTGAGACCAGGACTGAGTAGCCAGCAAAACCCAATGGGCTGGCAATTCCGAATCAGATACAAAATATTACTGAGTCGAGGAGACTATTGTTCCTCGATTTCCCGAGTCTTTGGGAAGTTCCCCAGGGAGGTGGCCTGTTGCTCTGTGACACGTCTGTCAGCCACCATCGGAGAGAACTCACGCTCTTCATTGACAGCCATTTTGCCCAGCACTAACCTTAACACTGAAACAAGAAAGAGGCGCCTTACTTAACCCAAGAGGAACCCGTTAGGGTCTTTTGTCCGCCGCTGCCAAAACTCGGTGGAATCTCCATATGTAAAGCTCGGGTGAGCATGGAAGGAAGAGACCACTAACAGACTGTCTTATCCAACAGCAAAGGGTTTATTCTGGGTCCAGCATGCTGGGGCTCGGAGCTCACTTGAATAGAGCAGAGAGCCCTGAGAACAGTTTAAGCAGAACATATATATTTTCCTTGGAGAGGGCAGGGAGGGAAGTATACTGATGGGTCAGGGCGAGTGGTCAGTTTGCATGCAACCGGGTGAGGGAGTACATTCTACACTTTGGCAGTTGGGGACAGCACATTCTGGGAACAAGATTAGCAAACAGTTCTCAAGATTTCAACAGTGTTTTGTTAAGCATACAGAAAAACAGTAAGTGACAAGTACCTATTTTATTAACCTTTCACTACCGACTATCCTTTTTGACTGGATGTTCTCTTCTACATTCTATGATCCAAAGTACAAGCTCCTATGCCTTTGTATATCAATTTTTTCAAAGCTAAGTATCCCAATCAAGGGCCCAGTGCCCTTCTGGGCTTCAAATGTTACTTAGATTTCTGTTTTTATACATATATTTCACCTATATATTTTTATACATATTGCAGGTTCCCAATACCATTATTTATTCAGCATAATGATTCCTAACCCAAATCAAACATGTTATTAACCCTAACCATACATGGTTCCCTCAATCTAACGTTACAGAAGAGCAGGGACAGAGTTGGTGTTACAATACAGGAATATAGGGAATCTTCCACCTGCTGATAACCTCAAAGGTCCATGCAGATATAATCTCTGGAGAAGATGTAGGCAACTCTGAAGGACCTGAGAGTGCAAAAGTCATCTTCCATGGAAAACAACCTGGTCAGGGTGAAGGGTTCTGTCTGAATCAGCCTCTCCATTCTTAATGTAGAGAAGATGGACCAAATGATACCTGTGTGGAGAGCTGCTCCTGGGTGCCTATGGGTGATATACCATTCTAACTTGTGAAAGGGTCACAGGAAGCAGGGGCAGCCTCCATCTCATGGGAAGCTTGGAAGCAACTCTTAGGACAGATTGGTTGCCAAGGCAGTGAACTCATTCAGTTCCTGACGGAAGTGACCTCACCTCACTTCCTTGGTGATGGAACTCTGAACTTGCGATCCAGGAAGCCAGTCAAACATTGACAGCCCCAGTCCCAGTCTCAGTGGTTTTACTTTTTGAATTTCCCAAGGACAGAGTCAGTCTTTCTTGGTACCTATTGATGTTAGGATGGCCAAATGGCAGGAAAACTCTGAAGAGGGGCCTTTGCTGAGAAAACAGGTAGTGGCTCACTGCTGGCTCCTGACAACTTCAGAGACTTGGCAAAGGACACAAAATCTGAGACAGGACAGGCCATTTTGGGGGAACCTAGAATGGCCCACAGTCAGAGGACACTCCAAATAGTCACAACCTACTTGGAGGAAAGAGGTGCCTTTGTGGGTGTGGGTGTGGGTTTGTGGTTTTGGCTCATGTTCTGAGAAGAGGTAGGAAATGAGGTTTGTTTGGTTTGGGGGGAATTGTTTCTAGTAAGTCATTTGACAATGCGAGTGTTTCTGTGTCGCTGTATCCCACTGTGTCTGTGATTGTAGATATTAGAAAAGAGAAAGCATCAATGGATGTGTCCTGTCTTTTAGAAAGCTTACCAGCATTCATGCTGCCCAATTTATAAATAGAATGCGGCTTGCCATAATGATGGGCAACACCTACGATCTTCCTAAGTTCCTGTTTTCTTCCAAAAATCTGGTCACTCTCCATAATAGGCTTATGGTTTTGTATCCAAGATATGTACCACCTCCATGCTCTGTGACATGGCCATGTACTGAATAACTGAAGTGAATGGCGAGCATCTCAGAAAACTCACATACCAGTGTGACCTGTAAAGTCTCATTGGAGAAACCCTGCTTTGGGCCTTTTCCTTACCTATTGTTCTGTTTCCCTGAATGTCAGGAAGGTCTTTGCCTAAGGAAAACGCTTTGTGAAGTCTGAAGAAAACCTTTTTCAAATAAAAAAGAATGGGCATCAGCTGTGGCTCTTTGCTTAATTGCTTTGCAAAGAGATGTGTCTGAATCAGCGTCTTGGCCCTGTGTTAGGCTGTAGCTTAGATTCTCAGCAACTGATAGATCTAAAGAAAGATCCCATGTGTGCATCCAAAACCAAAATAGCAAAAGAGCAGTCATTGTGGATGAAGTCTTTCGCCTTCCTCTGTAAGGTTTCTGACATCAATCAAGTGAGAATAGGGATCCTTTAGGTCAAATGAGTTCTTCAATTCCCTGCAGAGGCTAGCACATAGGTGGTTGGGTTTTCTCATGACTCCAATTCACATAAAGAATCTAAACCCCACAGTCAGTAGGTCTCAAATTTGAGAAGTGGATCAGTATTAACGGCAGGCCTATTTGATCACTCCTGGTTCACAGGAAGGGTGTCCAGGTCACTCAGAATTTAGGTAAATGAGGGGCAAGAAATCGTATTTTGGACACTGTCTTGGGCTGCATTCCTCATGGAAATCTACAGTCAGAGGTTATGATGAGTGTCTATATGGAAGAAGGTGAGGGCCATGTGGGAGTGTTTTGGTATTAATTGTGGTTATTTTTGTGGCAGTTGAAAGGGATGACTGAGTCCACCTGAGTTTGAACTCTGGTGTGATTCCCTTAGAGACTGAGTACAGGAACTGAACTTAGAGAAGTATTGCCATGAATTGAGTTGGGATTTTAGAAGGCCAAGCATGAGAGTCACCCTTGGAAACTGAGATCTAGGCCCAGGGTGGCTTTCCAGAGACCACTGGGAATCTCAGGCTTGATATCACATGATTTTATTCTTAACGACTTGGCAGTCTTAGTTGAGAGTCAAAACACACATGGACGTTACATTGTAGACCTCAATGGGCCTGGATTTATGTGACCCTTTGGCCAATCTTTGGGAAACCTTGCCTGTGAGAGTTCTCCAGAACTTCATTTGAAATGAACTTCCACAACATTTAATGGTCCCTGAATAAATTGAAACCCACATGCTGCCAACTTCATCCTTGAAAAATTGCTAGATAAATACCATGAAATTTTTGAAATTCCCATGACCAGATGGCACTGGACAAACTTTGGTTGTCCTGTTGCTGAACATGATTATGCAGGACAGTGACTTGATTGACTGAGTTTCATGAAAATGGTGTAAAACAGAGATTCCAGGAAGTTGGACCCTGCTGAGTAGTGGGCCTAGTGCAGTGATGGGCAGGTGTGTGATAAAAAAACATCTGTGGTGGGGCCATGTGGATCTGCCATTGGCTTCCAATTGGCTTGTGACTGACATGATGCATCCAGCAGACGCTTCTATGTAAAGGTATCTTGTTATATGGAGAGGTTTCAGGCCAATGTTCAGAATCCGGTTGCTATGGTCAAGGAGGCAAGCTATGTGGAATAGAAGCCTGGTTGGTACATTCTTCTGCAGACCCTGACTCACCACAGGTGACAGAACTCCCTCCAGCACTTTGTCCCAGGTGAATTCCTTGTAATTCGTGAAGCAAATACGAAACTCCCAGTGCAGCAGCAAGCAACACCAGGAAAACTGGAGGATGACCAAATGGCTTCAGAGTCCACAAGAGTAGACAATTAGCCCCCAGTGGCCACAGTTTACCTACAAACAGAAAATTAAATACAGCTTCCTCATGTTTATTGGAAAATAAGAAATCATGTATTCCAGGTCACATAGAAGCATACCCAGATTTGATGGTTTCACTACAAAGGAAGCTGAATCTCCTGACTACAACATATATTTCAAGTGCCCAACCTCAGAGGCAGTTCCTCAAGAAGTCTTTAGTCCAGCAGAGCTCCATGGTTGTGGAGTGTTTACCCTGTCCCTTACTTTTGGAATCTCCTCTACCACCTCCAAGTTTGTGAACTCGTGAGCATATTTGATTCCAGATATGTATTCACAGATTTTCTAACTCTTCTCCTCTAATTGTGTCTAACTTGGGGCCAAGGTAATCTCAAGGCATTGTTATGGATGAGAGTGGGAAGATACTTTTGTAGCATATATTTGCATAAACATTGGAATCATTTTCCAAATTTTCATTCAAAATACTGAATCCCTGAAACAAACCCATGCCAACTAGACTCTGACTACTAATTCTAATATGATGGAGAAAATTAACCCAAACAGAATAGAAATACAAGCAGTTCAGAGGAGGAATGGTGTATCATTGGAATTGCCTTTTGCATTATATAGGGTAGGAGTTATAAATCTAGTCAATTTTTTGTTGAAATGGTTCTCCATGTGTTTTTAAAGTTAACAAATATGTGAATTCCTGTCTACCTTTCTCTGTATCCTATTCAGCACATGTATTTTTATATGCACATATAGAATCCTACCTGGTACCACACGTACATTCTTGTGAGGTGGCTGACTTGGCAGACACAAATTGTGAGAAGAGATCACTGCTCCTAAACGCTGTTGAAACTGAAAATTCAAACTATTGATGAGCTTCCTAGTACAATAAAATTATACATGAATCCATGTTCAGTAAAACAAATTTATTTGGATCTGTGGATGACATATATTTCGTGGTGAATTTCAATTGGCATATATTGCTACTTTTTAATGTCTGTTTGTGTGCGTGCGTGTGTGTGTGTGTGTGTGTGTGTGTGTGTGTGTATGTTTATATATATATACACACACACTCTACAGATTTTTCAAAATATGAAATATATGTGTCTTATTATACACTCCGTAAATTCATTCATATTCATGTATGTGGATTAATAATCAACTTTTCACAAGATTATTCTGAGAAATATTCATCCACCTGAACTACATATTTGATTCCTATTACTGAAAACTAACAGTAAATGGTGCATACAAATCCTAATATTTCTGCAGTAACTGACACAGTTTTATATCAATGCAAGTAGATTCCTATGGGACGTGATGTGTATTTTGTCATTCATTTTTATTAAATACTGGTACATTTCTTTTTCTTCAGTTAATGCACATGATAGGATATATATTTAATCCACTAGTTCAGAAATTTATAGGCATTTTGTTTTACTTTTCATCACTTCCTAATTCAGAAAACATGTTTTCCACAGGGTTTCATGACTGGTCTTTTCATGAGACTTCTTTCACAAAATGCAAAGGTCACACTTATGTGTGTACCGAAGTCTAAATGGAAAGTGAGTATGGATTACTAAAAACATCTATGTCCAGGTTGCCTAATGCTATCAAATGTCAATTTTATTGGTGACTACATATTTGTTTCTTCCTAAGATTATATATTCAACCTCAACACTGTTGAAAATGCCTGATCCTATCACGTACTTTATACTTTGCCTGATTTCCTAATGTCTCTATTGATATATGGTTTCCTACATACTTTCCAGAGTTCATCAATGTGACTGGCTCTTCACATGTGTTGATATTTACATTCATTCTCTACCCGAAACCCTACTGTTATAGAACGTTTGGTTCAAATCCTATACTCACTCTGCTTTCTAAACCTATGAATATCTTCCTAATCCTACTGACTATCCTTCTGACTGGATGTTCTTTTTGACATTCAATCATCCAAGGTACAAGGTCCTATGCCATTGTATATCAATTTATCTGAGACATCTGTGCAGAATATAATTCAAAGCTGAGTATTTCAATCAAGGGCCCAATGCACTTCTGGGCGTCAAATCTTACCTAGATTTCTGTGTTCATACTTATATTTCACCTATATATTCTTGTAAATATCGCAGGTTCCCAAAACCATTATTCATTGCACAGAATGATTCCTAAGCCAAATCAAACTTGTTATTAACCCTAAGCATACACTGTTCCATCAATCTATCTTTACAGTAGAGCAGGGACAGAGTTGGTCTTACAATACAGGTATGTAGGGGATCTTCCACCTGCTGAAATCCTCAAAGGTCCATGCAGAAATGATCCCTGGAGAAGACTTAGGCAGCTATGAAGGACCTGAGAGCACAAAATCATCTTCCATGGCAAAAAAACCGGTCAGGATGAAGTATTGTGTCTGAATCAGTTGCTCTGTTCTTAATGTAGAGAAGATGGACAAAACCAGGCCTGTGTGGAGAGCTGTTCCATGGTGCCTGTGGTTGATATACCATTCTAACTTATGACTGAGTCAGAGAAAGTAGGGGCAGCCTCCATCTCATGGGACCCTTGTAAACAACTGTTAGGACAAAGTGGTTGCCAAGGTATTGACCTCATTCAGTTCCTGAAGGAAGTGACCTACCTCACTTCCTTGGTGATGGAACTCTCTGAACTTGGGATCCAGGAAGCCAGCCACCCAGAGCCAGTGCCAGTCCCATTCCCAGTGGGCACACTTGTTTGAATTTTCCAAGGACAGAGTCAGTCTTTCTTGGTACCTCCTGATGTGAGGATGACCAAATGCTAGGAGAACTCTGAAGAGGGGCCTTTCCTGAGGAAGCAGGTAGTGGCTCATTGCTGGCTCCTGACAACTTAACAGAGTTGGCAAAAGGGACCTGATCTGATAAAGGACAGGCCATTTTGGGGGAACATAGTATGGTCCACCAGTCAGAGGACACTCCGGATAGTCACAGACCTTGTTGTGGGAATGAGGTGCCTTAGTGGGTGTGGGTGTGATTTCTTGGTTTTGTCTCATGTTCTGAGAATAGGTAGCAAAGTTTGTTTGTTTGGTTTGGAGTCGACTGTTTCTAGTAAGTCGTTTGAGAAGGCGAGTTTTTCTATGTCTGTGTATCCACTGTGTCCGTGGTTGTAGTTATTAGAAAAGCGAATACATCAATGGAGGTGTCCTGACTAGTAGGAAGCTTCCAGGCATTTATTCTGCCCTTTTTATGAATGGACTGTGGCTTGCCTTATGGATAGACAACACCTACTATCTTCCTAAGTTCCTGTTCACCTCCTGATTTCTGGCCTCTCTCCAGAATAGGCTCATGGTTTTGTGTCCAAGATATGTACCACCTCCAAACTCTGTGACATAGCCATGTACTGGATAGCTGAAGGGAATGGGAACATCTCAGAAACCTCAGAGATCAGTGTAACCAGAAAAGTCTCAGTGGAGAAACCCTGCTTTGGGCAATTTGCTTACCTATGGTTCCCTTGCCCTGAATGTTAGGAATGTCTTTGCCTCAGGCCACCCCTTTGTGGAGCCTGAAGAAAACAGTTTTCAAATTGAAATGAATGGGCATCACCTGTGGCTCTTTGCTTAATTACTTTGGAAAGGGATGCGTCTGAATCAGCCTCTTGGCCCTGTGTGAGGTTGTGGCTTTGATTCTCAGAACCTGATAGATCTAAAGAAAAATCCCATGTGTGCATCCAAAACCAAAATTGCCAAAAGAGCAGTCATTGCTGATGAAGTCTTTCGCCTCCCTCTGTAAGTTTTCTGACCTCTATCAAGTGAGAATAGGGAAGATACACCAAGTCAATTGATGGCTCCTATTGGAAAAATTCTATCACTGATGACAGCATCAGCATAAGTACCCCAACACTGCCACAATTCGCTGCACCAGCAGATAGTTCACAATGCATACAAGTGAGTTCACAATGCATACAAGTGATACATAATCCAGGCAAGTTCTACAAGCAGTTCAGTGATGGCTATTGCAGAATCTGTAGATTGATTTTATCTTTGTCTTCACCGGCACTGGGATGAAGATAGGAATTCTGGCAATAATGGCTAAAGAAAAAATTCTGTAACATTCCTGAAGGCACTAAAAGAAAACAATTTTCTTAACAATTTACGTTATCTTGAAGAGAATAATTAAATATAATGAAAAGGAAAAGTGAAAGGAAACAAACACGTCTGTTAACCTCCTATTTTTTCACATATTAAAACAATCCTGAACAGTTGTTTACCCAATTTAAATTAAACAATTTAATTCACGTGAATAAAAAAAAATGGATATATTATTTCATTAGCAGTCATCATATGTGATATATGGACATACGCACATTCAAATATATAACACAAAACACAAGTGTGCACACATAATAAATACATACAACACATAATATAATAGTAAAGGCCTTATAACATTTTACATGTGAAATCATCATTGCAATGTTTAAAAACTCTACAGTCAAAAAATAGAACTGATAAGCAAAACATTAACCTAGGTATGTATGAGCTCAAAAAAACAAAAGAGAACTTCATGATTTGAGAAAGGGCAATAATAAAATAGATATTGAAAAAAGCATCCCTGTTCTGTCGCAGATGTAAGGATAGCCAAACTGGAGTTTTGGATATCAGCTGTAATGGATTTGAGCCAAATCATCTTATTTTGGTCTATCGAAATCACTTCAGTTAATCTCTCTGGAATCCAAATCGGCTGCTGTTCTCCCTGTGGAAACACATAAACAGACCCCCGACTCCAGGCAATCACTGGGTCAGGATCTTAGTTAATCTCTCTGGAATCCAAATCGGCTGCTGTTCTTCCTGTGGAAACCCACAAACAGACCTCCAACTCCAGAAAATTAATGGGTCAGGACCTTTCCATTGTCCTGTTAGAATATCCTTCCAAAGTACCTCGGGCTTATACTCATTTTTTGGACACTTATGCCTTTCTGCAGCACTAAGTCCTGAAAATCCAAATTTAAAAAGTTTAGAGTAAAAAGGGTTATTTTAAGTTTATCTTTGGGGAATTTATATCCCTTCCCAATTCTGTCTTCTTACTTTAATGAGTACATTTTAATAGTGTGATGTGCTCTTTCAACTATGGCTTGTCCCTGTGGATTGTATGGGTTTCCTGATATATGAGTAATGCCAAATGATGAGCAAAATGGTTTAAAAGAGGTAGAAGTATAACCGGGGGCATTATCAGTTTTTAACTGCTTTGGAATGACCACAGTGGCAAAATTTTGTAAGCAATGAGCTATAACATCTTTAGTTTTTTTTCCCCCATGAAGGGAGCCCATCAAAAATCCAGAAGAAGTATCAACTGTAAATTGCAAATATTTTAATTTTCCAAATTCTGGCAAGTGTGTGACATCCATCTGCCATATATGGTAAGGTATCAATCCTCTACGATTGACTCTAAGATTAAAATGTGGTAAAATGGTCACACAATTTTGACATTGTTTTATTATTTGTCTAGCTTGTTCCTTAGTTATTTTAAAATGCTTTTGTAAAGTATTAGCATTGATAATGAACTTTTTATGAAAATTTATATCTTCTTCTAGTGTACAGAAAATATGTATGTATGTCATGTGTAGTTTTACCTGCTAAATCATTGCCCAAACTAAGGGCTCCAGGCAATCCTGTATGTGCCCAGATATGTCCTATTAAGAATGGATATTTTCTGTCCCAGATTAGACTTTGTATACTGGAAAGGAAAGAGAAAACAGTAGAGGAAGGGGAAATCCTACCAGCATCTTCAAGAGATACTATAGCATTAACTATATACTGACTATTGGAAAATAAATTAAACACAGAATCTTTAAACATCACAAAAGCTTATAATACTGCATTAAGCTCTACCTTTTGAGCTGATTTTTGGGGTGCTAAAAATGTAAAAATTTGATCAGGTGTAACTATTGCTGCTGTACCATTATTTGACCCATCAGTGAATATATTTGGAGCATTCATGATAGGAGTTTTCTTGTAATTTTTGGAA
Organism: Callospermophilus lateralis; assembly: GCF_048772815.1. Classification (NCBI taxonomy): domain Eukaryota; kingdom Metazoa; phylum Chordata; class Mammalia; order Rodentia; family Sciuridae; genus Callospermophilus; species Callospermophilus lateralis. The sequence continues at coordinate 4,517,525 of NW_027510595.1, forward strand.
AAATTACAGGATGCAATGACCCAAAAGACAATAAAAGATTAGATGGTAAGTGGTTATCAAATAAAACATTAGATTTACACATGATTATTGCCCAAGTATTTAACTCATTAGCTAATTCATCAATTTGATTCATAGTGTATGGAGTAATAATTTTATTGGGAGAAATTCCAAACACTCCCTTTGCTGCTTTTATTCCTATGAGTATTAATTGTCCCTCAGCCTCAGGATACCTAGTAATAATAGTGTTAGAAGAATAAGATAAATGTATCCATAATAATGGACCTTCTTGCCAAAATACTCCTGTAGGAATATTTTTTGTTGGTAGCACAATAAATAATAAAGGCATTATTTTATCAAATCTATCCAAATGCATATTTCCCATATATGTTTCAATGATTTTTAATGCCTTTATTGCTTCAGGCGTTAACATTCTGGGTGAATTTGGATCAGATGGACCTTTTAGGATATCAAATATAGGTCCCAACTGTCCTGTTGGTATACCTAGATAAGGCCTTATCCAATTAATGTCTCCTAATAACTTCTGAAAGTCATTAATTGATTTGAGTTGATCTACTCGTATTTGAATTTTTGGTGGACTGACCATGGTTGAGGATAATAGAACTCCTAAATAATTAATTGGAAAATTTAATTGTATTTTATCAATTGATATCCCTAGATTATAATTTTTTAATAAGTTTGTAAGTGTGGCATAATATTCTAGCAATGGGTTTTTAACTTGTGTGCTAATAACACATCATCCATATTGTGAAATATTTGTAGTTCAGGATTTTGATTTCTAAGTGGCTGGATTACTTTGTTAACATAAATATGACAAATAGTTGGGCTGTTAGCCATCCCTTGAGGGAGTACTTTCCACTCATACCTCTGATCAGGACCTTCATGATTCAGTGCAGGGATAGTAAATGCAAAACTTGGACTATCCTCAAGAAGAATTGGAAATGAAAAAAAAAAACAATCTTTAATATGTATAACTAAAACATACCAAGTTTTTGGCAAAGCAGACAATTGAGGAATCCTTGATTGAGCAGGTCCCAAAATAACCATCTCATTGTTAATGGCTCTTAAATCTTGCAATAATCTCCATTTACCAGATTTCTTTTTGATGACAGAAATGAAAGTATAATGGGGAGATACAGAAGGTTGTATATGTTCTTCCGCTAATTGTTGTTTGACCAGGAACTGGGCTGCTTGTATCTTTTCTTTAGTCAGGGTCCACTGAAGAAGCCATACTGGTCTTTCTGATTTCCAAGTAATTTTTATTGTCTCAGTGGCCCTTTCTGAAAATCCAACCCATGTCTGTCTGTTGCTTGGTCTATTTGTATTGGCGCTGCTATACCTTGTTCTTGTTTTTCTAATCTTTTTCCTTTCCTAAAACCTTCTCTAGCCATAATAGTGTGTACATTTTGATTGATGTTATTTGTTAATGTCAAACCTAATTGATCTAGGACATCTCATCCCCATAAATTTACGGGAAGATTATCCAATACATATGGCTGTATAGTTCCTTCACATTCTTCAGGATCCTTCCAATCCAATACCATTGCACTTCTATGGGGATTAGTTGCCACTCCTAGGTCTCAAAGTGTTTGAGTGTATTGTTGTAATGGCCAATGTTTTGGCCATTCTTGATGAGAGACAATGCTAACATCTGCACCTGTATCAAGTAGCCCATTAAATTCATGTCCTTGAATATTTAGTTTTAGCCTGGGGCGAGAATCTAAATTTAAAGAAAGCATAAACAAATCTACACCTGTGGAGCCTAATCCCTTGGAACCTCTTTCTACAGCACGACTGGAAAATTTATCATGCAGACTGAGTATTATTAGTAACTGTGCTATTCTATCTCCTGGTGAAATTACTGATATGTCCTTTGGAGAACTGGATATAAATTTTATTTCACCTTCATAATCGGGATCAATTACCCAAGGACTTATCATAAGTCCTTTTAGATTAGAAGAGCTGCGTCCCAATAATAAGCCTACTGTTCCTTTGAGAAGAGGTCCTTTCACCATGTGTGAATGATTTGAACCCCCATCTCTACAGTTAGTACTGATCTGACGGAGGTGCAGATGTCTAACCCTGCGCTCCCTCTGATTTGTCTGATGAGGCGTCTGATGCACAATGTGTCCTGGGCACTACACTGATGGGGTTGCTGGGTTCCTCCAGTGCTCCATATATTTGTGGTTTTGGGCCCCAGAGCATTGGGCTCCCCTGTCCATTTTTTGGCAATGGAGCCCGGTGCCTTTCTCCATGATATCGTGGATAAACAGCTAGTCCATGTTCGTTTTTGATAATGAAGTACCCTCTATGGTGGTTTGAGAACGGCATTCATTAGCCCAATGTCTCCCTCTACGGCATCGTGGGCAAATACCCAGTATTCTACTCCTTTGGTACCTATTTTTGTTAAACCCTCTTCCTATGGAGCAATTCCTTTTAAAATGTCCTGTTTGTTCACAATTGTAGGATGTTCCTGGCCTTGCATCTAAAGCCTGTTTAATGCAGCTGCCACAAATTGCCCTTGATCATTGATGTCTCTGGCATCTAAAGCCTGTTTTACTGCAGCTGCCATGACTTCCTCTTATTCATTAATGTCTTTACATAATTTAATATATGTGTTTAAATCTTCATGTTTCCATGGTCTAGTGATATCTCTGCACCTACGATTCGCTTGGTCATAAGCCAGTTTTTTATTAATGGCATTGCTTGTTCTGTATTCCCCAAAACTCTGGTAGCTGTTTGAATAAGCCTATCTACAAATTCAGTGTAAGACTCATTAGCTCCTTGTATTACCTTAGATAATTGACCTTGTAAACCTCCATGTACTTGTAAAGTCTTCCATGCCCTAACCGCCTCTGCAGCAATTTGTGCGTATACGCCAGGATCATGTGCAATTTGTTGCTGCTGGTCCTCATAAGGTCCCTTTCCTAACAACATATCTAGATTTCTCTGAGGATAACCAGCTTCTGCATTTCACCTAGCCGTCTCCTTGCAAAATTCCTCATTGGCAACCTTCCATAAAAGGTATTGACCTCCATTTAGCACAGCTTTACACATATTAGCCCAATCTACTGGCATCATATTCAAGTTGTTAATGGATTCGACCAAGCTTACAATGAAGGGTACTTGAGGACCATAGGTTGTTACAGCCCCTTTTAGCTGCTTCACTATTTTGAAATTTAAAGCATGGTGAATTCGCTGCCCTCCTACCTCAAATACAGGGCATGTTAATACTTGAGATCCTGTCTCAGGAACCGAACAATCAACTGCGGGGTTTGGGGGCCTCCTACCATATGGAGGTGGCCTTGTTATTTGGACATTTACATACTCTGGTGATAGAAAGGTGTTAGTAACAGTCTCCTGTAGAGGAGGTGCTGTTGCTTGGACACTTACGCCCTCTAGTTATTGAAAGTTGTTAGTAGCAGTCTCCTTTTGTAACTTTGCCCCTGATGGCTTTTTCTGACCTAAGCTTTGTTCCTCTATCTTTGTCTGATCTGAAGTCTTTGGACTAAGCAAACCAGATATAAACATCCTCAATGGCAATGTGCCAACTGTCAGAGTCCCTGGGCTGTTCTTTTCCCCCCTTTTAAATCTTCACCATGATGGTTCCATTATGGTATATTTAACAACTCCTTAAAAATCCATGGGCTACATTTTTGTATTGTATCAACGTATGCCCTGACTGTTCTTGACTTTACTGAGGTGCCTCCTTCCTCTAACAATTTACTTAACACTCTTTAAGTTTGTTTTTTTACTAATTTCTGATCCTGTATTTCTACTATAATACAACCCATCAAGACGATGCCAAACAAAACTGAGACAGAATAAAATAAAAAGGGAACAACAAAAAGTCATTATAGCCTTTATATCCTACTGACATGTGCATCCGTCCTTTCTCCCTATCTGTTCCTCAGAAGTAAATAATTTTTTTCTCAGATGTGAGCGGTTTTTCATCCATCTCACTCATCTCCATGGACAGTCAACAAAAGTGAAGCAAAACAAAAGAGGAATCTTAAAATGGCTACAGATCCTCTCGCCCTTCCCTCAGGGGCTAGCAGTTTACCTTATCACTTACCCTCAGTGGCTCCCCGTGCGAGCTACCAAATGCTGCAGTCTGGCTGGGCACGATTCAAGAGCGACTTTTCAAAAGAAACAAAGTTTATTTTTAGAACCACACACGCCAAGCAAAACAGCTCCTTAGGAAAAACCCTCAGAGCCCAACTGCCACCACTGGCTTCCTTGCAAAGTTTCTGTCACACCCACAAGCCTCTCCACCTCCCACAATCCTCCTGCTCTTGAGGCCATATGGCTGGGTCAGGTGGGTGGAGCCAAAAAAGTCCCACAATGAGCAGCTCTGTGGTCTGAAAGGGCAGGGAAACTGCCCAATGTGCATCATCGCAGAGGAGCCAATGAGCTTGATGTTGCTGGGGCTGCTGTGAGCCAATCATCAGCTGGCAGTCGGAAAGAGCGGGGAAAAAGCTCAATGAGCATCTCCATTGTGCATCACCACAGAGGAGCCAATCAGCTAGATGTTGCTGGGGCCGCTGTGAGCCAATAATCATCTCGCAGGGGAATGTTGCTGGTAACTGGAAGTTTGATGGGGCCCCTTAAGCTGTGGCTCTCAACAAATTGGTGTCTCCTTTCTTGTAGACTATTCAGCACATGTATTTTTATATGCACATATAGAATCCTACCTGTTATCAAACGTACATTTTTGTGAGGTTGCTGACTAGGCATATACAAGTTATGAGAAGAGATCACTCCTCTTAAACACTGTTGGAATTGAGAATTCAACCTATGGGTGAGCTTGTTATTAGAACAACATTATATAAAGATCCATTTTCAGTGAAATCAATATTTTTGCACCTGTGGATGTTACATATTTCATGATGAATTTCAATTGGCAAATATATTGCTAGTTTAAATGTCTGTCTCTGTGTGTGTGTGTGTGTGTGTGTGTGTGTATATATTTATTTATATATATATATATATACTCTCCAAATTTTTCAAAATATGAAATATATGAATCTTATTATACACTCCTTAAAATCATTCATATTTATGTATGTGGATTTATGATCAACTTTTCACAAGATTATTCTCAGAAATATTCATCCACCTTAAATACAGATTTGTTTCCTAGTACTGAAGACTAACTTCAGTGAATGGTGCACACAAATCCTAATATTTCTACAGTAAAACCAAGTTCAACATCAATGCAAGCATTTTCGTATGGGACATGATGTGTATTTTGCGGTTCATTTTTATTAAACAGTGGTACATTACTATTTCTTCAGTTTATGCACATCATATGATATATCTTTCATCCACAAGTTCACAAATTTATAGGCATTTGTTTCAATTTCAATCACCTCCTGCTTCAGAACACATATATTCCTCCAGTGTTCTTGACTGGTCTTGTCATGAGACTTCTTTCCAAACACATTATTTTTGATTTTCATAATCATATTTGAAGCAAAACTCACACACTCTTCATGATAAACCATAACCCTAATATTACCGTTAGATGTATACCTGGTTGTAGTGAATGTATGAATATCAGTTTAAGATTTCCAGTATATTTTCAGATATCAAATCAATCCACTATTTAAAGTTGGAACCAGTTATATTATTTATTCACAGTATCGTCTATTCATACATTATTTCTATATCCATTGACACAGGGTACTCCACTTTGTTCCCCCAATATTTATACGTCTTCAAAATATTGCTCTCAGTAATGGTGGAAGAAATGCTCATGTCACCTGATCTACATATAAATTTTAACACAGTAATATTCTGGACACAGAAAGCAAAAGTCACTCTTATGATTGTAGCAAAGCCTAAAAGGAAAGTGAGCATGGATTACTAAAAATATCCATGTCCCGGTTGCTTAATGCTCTAAAATGTAAATCCTATTGATAAATCCTATGTATTTGTTTCTTTCTAAGATTATATATTCAAACTCAACCCTGTTGAAAATGTCTAATCCTATCCCTCACTTTATACATTGCCTGATTTGTTAATGTCTCTATTGATATCTGCTTTCCTACATATTTTCCCCATTTCATCATTGTGTCTGACTCTTCACATGTACTGATATTTACATTCACTCTCTTATTGAAAACCAATTGCTAAAGAACGTTTGGTCCAAATCCTATACTCATTGTTGTTTCTAAACCTAGAGACTATCGTCCTAAACCTACGGACTTTCCCTTTGTGCCTGGATGTTCTCTTCAACTTTCAATCATCCAAGGTACAAGGTCCTATGTCATTGTATATCGATTTATCTGAGACATCTGTGCAGAACATAATTCAAAGCTAAGTAACCCACTCAAGGGCCCAATGCCCATCTGAGCTTCAAATCTTGCCTAGATTTCTGTTTTCATACTTTTATTTTACCTATATATTCTTGTAATTATTGCAGATTCCCAGTACGAATATTCATCCTGCAGAATGATTCCTAACCCAAATCGAACGTGTTATTAACCCTAACCATACACTGTTCCCTCAATCTAACTTTACAGAAGAGCAGGGACAGTGTGACCAGGAAAGTCTCAGTGCAGAAACCCTGCTTTGGGCCTTTTGCTTACCTATTTTTCTGTTGCCCTGAATGTCAGGAAGTTCTTTACCTCAGGCTAACCCTTTGTAAAGCCTGAAGAAAACAGTTTTCAAATGGAAATGAATGGGCATCACCTATGGCTCTTTGCTAAATTTCTTTGGAAAGGGATGTGTCTGAATCAGCCTCTTGGCCCTGGGTGAGGCTGTGACTTAGATTCTCAGCACCTGATGGATCTAAAGAAAGATCCCATGTGTGCATCCAAAACCAAAATGGCAAAAAGTTCAGTCATTTTGGATGAAGTATCTTCCCTTCCTCTGTTAGATTCCTGACCTCCATCAATTGAGAATAGGGATCCTTTGGGTCATATGAGTTCTTCAATCCCTGAAGAGATGCTTGGGTTTCTCATGATTCCAATTCACATAAAGAATCTGTACCTATCAATCAGAAGTAGTCAGTCAATATTGCTCCCAGAAATGGTGGAAGAAATACTCGTGTCACCTGATCTACATATACATTTATTCACAGAAATATTCTGGACACTAAATTCAAAGTTCACATTTATGATTGTACCAAAGCCAAAATGGAAAATTATCATGGATTACTAAAATCATCCATGTCCAAGATTACTTATGCTCTCAAATGTCAATCCTATTGATGACTACATATTTGTTTCTTCCTAAGATTGCATATTCAAACTCAACTCTGATTTCATAATGTCTCTATTGATATCTGCTTACCTACATATTTTTCCCACTTCATCATTATGACAGACTCTTCACATGTGCTGACATTTAAATTCATTTTCTATCCGAAACCCTGTTGCTAAAGAAATTTTGTTCCAAATCATACACTCACCCTTCTTCCTGTACCTACCTACTATCTTCCTATTCCTACTG